>NW_027555958.1:472363695-472486195 GCF_003287225.1 Phascolarctos cinereus | reverse complement strand
CTTCCAGGAGCCTCTGCTTTCTTATCTCCCAGTGGAAGGAGAAGATGGTTTGAGCTTTGTTAAGAGTGAGAATGACTGAATAAGATGTATTAGAGAGGTGAGGGAGGAGATCCAAACTTCTATTCAGTCAATCACTTAACAAACATTTATTTTATTGAATTCTGTTTATCTGCCAGGCACTGGGAGAAAATACCCAAGTACATCAGCACTTGCCTTGGAGGAGGGGCAGGATGCATGATTGGATTCTTCGAAGGCCCTACCTGTGGCCAGGCAACAGAAACATCAGCCCAGTTTGCTCCCAGTGAATTCTTAATCCTTGTTTGTCCTTCAGGGTTAGTTTGGGTCATGTCAGCAGGTAGCTGTGAACTGAAGTATTCAGACAATGGTGCTCATGAAGACAGGTCATGGTTTCAGTTTCTCTCAGCATGTCTTGGTTGGCCCCAGAGGGCTGAACTTGGAGCAATGGGAAGAAGTTGTGAAGTGACATATTTAGACTAGAGGGCAAACTTCCTAACAATGAAAACTGTCCCAGAGTGGAAAGGGCTGCCACGGCTGGTAATGAGGTCCCCTCCTTTAGAGGTATTCAGGCAAAGGCTGGACAGCTGGACATGTTATAGAAGGGGAGCTTTTTAGGTATGCACTGGGTGAGATTACTACCCAGGTTCCTTCCTACCCCAAGATTCTGTAATGAGGAAGAGGAAGAGGAGGAGAAGAGAAGAAGGAGGGGGAGAAAGAGCAGGAGGATGAGAAGGAGGAAAAGGAAGAGGAGGAGGAGGAGGAGGAGGAGGAAAAGGAAGAGAAGGAACAGGAAGAGGAAGAATAGGAGGAGGAAGAGAAGGAGAGGGGAAAAGAGCAGGAGGATGAGGACGAGAAAGCAGGAGGATGAGGAAGAGGAAAAGGAAGAGAAGTAAGAGGAGGAGGAGGAGGAGGAGGAGCAGGAGGATGAGGAACAGGAGGAGGAGGAGGAGAAGAAGAGCCAGCACTTATAGAGTGCTCTAAGGTTTGCAAAGCATTTTACAAATAGCATTTCTTTTGATCCTCACAACAGCCCTGAGAGGCAGGTGCTATTATTATCTCCATTTGACAGATTAAGAAACTGAGGCAGTCAGAGGTTAAATGACTTTCCATAGTCACAGAATCATTAAGTGTCTTGAGCTAAAATTAAACGTAGGTCTTCCTGAGTCCAGGTTGTGAGCTCTATCCGCTGTTACACCCTTCTGACGGCTTCATATCTATGCCATGGTTGCAGAACCTTTTTCTCAGCCAACTACTTCCCAAATGTGACCTGAGGTATTAGGAAAGGGAATCTAAATGGACCAATGCCAATCTACCCTTCCTGAAGAAGTAGCTCAAAGAGCATGTCCTGTTAACTGCTTGCCAGTAGCATGCTATTTATATACAAAAGTTAACCCTCTCCTAAATACTGGCAGGCTGGGAATGAATAAAACAAGGTCTAACTAAAGTACGAGGGTCTTAGGACAGCCAGATGGTTCACTGGATAGAGCTCTGAGCTTGGTTTCAGGAAGTCCTGAGTTCAAATCTAGCCTCAGACACTTGTTAGCTAAATGACCCTGAGCAAGTTGCTTAACTCCTATTTGCCTCGGTGCCTCATCTGTAAAATGGGGACACACTGGAGAAGGAAATGGCAAACCAATCCAGTATGTTTGCCAAGAAAACCCATGAGGTCGCGTAGATTTGGACACAACTGAGCACCAGCAGCATTCTAAGAATGGGGACAAGCCATTGCAAAGCCCACAAAGTGCCGTGTATGAAGAACAGGAAGACTTGGCTTCTGGGTCACTAGTCTGTAGGGCAAGTCAAGGCTGGTAATACTAAGAAGGCTGAAAGGAAGGGTTGGAGAAGGCTTGGAATGCCAAAAAGTGACTTCGTTTGTTGGTGAGGCAATCGGGGTCAAGTGACTTGCCCAGGGTCACACAGCTAGTAAGCGTCCAGTGTTTAGTCTGCAGCCGGATTTGAGCTCAGGTCCTCCTGACTCCAAGGCCAGTGCTCTATTCACCGCACCACCTAGCTGCCCCTCAAAAAGTGAGTTTGTACTTAATCCTAGAGCAGCTCGTAGGAAGCCACTAGACTTTGAGTTGGGCAACATGATGTGGTCAGATCCATACTTTAGGAAAATCATTCTGGCAGCTAGATTGGAAGGGGAATAGAGACCGAATGAGCAGGTAGGTGGAGGTTGTGACAGCTAGGTGAGAGGTGATAAGGACCATGCCAGGATGGTGGCTACGTGAGCAAAGAGGAGGTAGTGGATGTGAGAAATGTCATGGAGGCAGAAATGGCTTAGATGGGAGGGCTTCAGAAGAACGGGGAGTCAAAGACCACACCGAGGTTGTGAACATGGTTGTCTGGAAGGCTGGTGGTGCCCTTGCCAGAATAGAACAATATAACTATGGTATGGTAGTAGATGGTATTTGAGTTGAGTTGATTCTAAACCTGGTAGACCTCAAATCTCCAGGTATAATTTTCAAACTATAAAATGCACATCTGATATTTTGTTAGTGCCAAAAATTGACATGTTTCATAGATGTAGAGCTAAAAAATACCTTCGAAGTCATCACGTCCAATATTCTCATTTTTCAAGTGAAAAACCCGAGGTTCTCAGGACTCGTTTCCTCAAAGTCACACAAGTAGTAAAGTGTCTGAGGTTGGAGTCAAACCAAGGTCTTCCTGACCGTAAGGTCATCACTCTCTCCACTATACCGTTCTGGCTCTTAATAAATTAATGTGACTACCGAATTATTTGTATTTAAATACTAATATGAACCGTTTTGCATGCCAAGTATAATGGTGGGGGCAGGGCTTCAAGTTTGAATCATCTTTCAGACACTTTATTCACTGTGGGACCTTGGGCCAGTCAGTTAACTTCCCTGAACCTCAGGTACAAGCTCTTACTGAAAAAGGTACAAAGAGTAACATCTTACAGAACCGTCAAGATCAAATCGTATAACACATAAAGCCCTTGTCAAAACTTTAAAAAGCCCCAATAGATGTCAGCTGTTATTAATTTCATGATTTTGAGAGTCCTACAGACCATGGTGTGCAGAAGTTGTGCATTTGGTGCATTTGAGACTATCTCAACAAATGAGTGGAATTAACACTCAGGTGAGCAGGTGAAAAGTTGTCCCCTCTTGCCAAATCTGCTGCAGGGATCTTTAGAGAGATCGTTGTAAGTGACCACCAACCCAGCATGAGATGACCATGAACCCTATAATACGTCAGAGCAGAAGTGACGCGTGGAAGAAAATCAACATTTATTAAGCATCTGCTATGTCCCAAGTGCTTTATCTGCTATGTGCTAAGTGCTTTACAAATAGTATCTCATGTAATCCCCACAGCGACCTTGAAGGTCAGACGCTATTATTATCCCTATTTTGCAGTTTAGGAAACTGAGGCAGATGACAATTAATTGACTTGTCCAGGGTCATTCAGCTAAGGTCTGAGGCCAGATTTGAACTCAGGTCTTTCTCAATGTATCTCTAGTACTTGGTAAATAGTAAGTACTTAAATATTGGAGAAGGGAAAGGAGGAGGGAGAAAGAGGATAGGAAGGAAGGGCCATGAGTCTCTCCAATCTCCCAATGAATTGATTCTCCCATGATTTGTGTTACTCTGGTGTCTTAAGGGTAAATGGTGGATCTGATTCAGTCACAGAATGGTGGCTACCTATGTCCAAAATCTTTGGTTATACCAGCACGGAGAATGCTCAGGCCAGCACCTGAAGACACACAAAAGCCCTAATGTTGTGAACAAAACGTCCTCCTCTGTGTGTTTTAATAACAGCATCTAAGAAAGGTAAGAGAAAGAGGAGGGAGAGAGCAAGAGAAAAGCTGAATTAATGCATGGAGAGAGAAGTAGGAGGACCCATCGGCTTAATCACTGAGCAGATATGACCTCAGCCCGCCCATGGATCAATTTCTATTATGGGATTACTCGGACATGCTACAGACATTTAATGAAGTGAAACGTCATTAGTTAAGATGGAGTGGAAGTCTTAGAAGCCTGGCACATGGTGAGAGAAACTTAAATAATAAATAATGGCTCTTTATATACATTATGATGGGCTTCTGCAGTATTTATCTAGCCAGACAAACCTGGCCTGGCTACAGAGCTCACGTAACAGCCCAAAGCTTAGTGAGTAGATTTCTATGGGATTCTGCTGCATCAGCCCCAATCTAGAAAGGATCTGCACAAAGCATTCTGCTGACATTCAAATGCGACTTAAATGGAAACTCGTCATAAGAATAACAACAGAATTTTGGAGAGCTTTAAGGTTTGCAGTGCATTTTCTATCTGTTATCTCATCTGCTTCTCCAATTAGCCCTGTGAGGCAGGGGCTATTACTAGTCCTGGGTCACACAACATATCAGACCCCACCCTCAAAGAGCTCCCATTCTGATGGGGGAAACACTAGACGGATGTCAATGGTGAGCATGGGAGGTACAACCTGAAACAGAGGGCACTAGCAAACAAGGGCCAGGAAAGGCTTCGGGAAGAAGGTTGGATTTGAGCTGGATCTTGAAGGAAGCCAGGTAGAGGTGAGGCACTGTCAGGTGGCCAACATCTGGACCACAAAAAAGGACTTCATGCCTCAGTCGTCTCCATAGATAAGAGTTTCTGATGGTTATCATCCCCGGCTGCTCTCAGTTCTTATTACAGTCGTACCCTGAAGCACAGCTGGATTTTAAATGACCCCAGAGATTCTCTGAGATATGCAGTCTAGGGACCTCCCGATGATTGATCAATCAAAAAGCACGTATTGAGCATTGGGTAGACGCCAGGCACTGGGCTTCATGCTGGGGATAAAACAAAAACAAGACAAAACCAAACCAGTCTTTTCCCTCAAGGAACTTACATTTTAATCTGTATTGAGCAGAATGAATGATTGAATGAAAAAGCATTTATTAAGCACCTATTATGTGCCAAGCACTGAAAGAAGCACTCCCTGACACAAACAAGTTTACATTCTAATTATGGAGATGACACCCATGGGAGGGTATTGGTCAGGGAGGAATACTGGATCCAGAAAGTTTTCTGGGTGATTATATTGATATAATGCATCCAGGAACAATGGCAGAATGGATTTTCTCAGGATTCCAGAACTAGAGGAGGGTAGGAATGGAATGGACTGGAAGAGGCAATAGGAACAGGTTATGCAGGAGTGAAGTAAAGCATGACTGGTGCTTTCTTAAAATTGTATTCTAGAAGGGAGAGGAGGAGAGCAAACTCCCGGGAAGAAGTTCCTCTAGGAAGGATATAGCTGTATGGTGTGAGAGGTGGCATTAGTGAGGTAAGAGGGCACTAGAAGATGGTGAAAGCCCAGATTTGGAGTTAATCTAATGGCTTAGACCTCATTGGGAGTCTGATCTCCTAGGCCTACTCAGGGCAGCTAATTGAATATTACATAAGAGGGTGGAAGGAGTGAAAGGAGTAAGAAGGAAGCTGCAGAAAATAGTCTATTCTGATTGCGTGAGTGATGGGGGAGGGGTGTCAGTCTAGGTCTGTTATTTATCATAAGTGCAGAAACTCCCTCCATCGGTGTAGACTGGATACTCCTATGCTGTTTAGTCTTCGAGAGTTGCTGGGGGCATTGAGAAGTTGAGTAATTTACCCAGAGTAACACAGCCAGGATGTGCCCAAGGGAGGACTTGCTCCAGTCTTCCTGCCTCCAAGGCCAGCCCTCTTTTGTGTAGGATGCACCGGCTTTTAAGGGAAGCCCTACTTGTACATGCCAGCTGATTGCAGAACAAAAGTACTGGCGAGGTAGCAAAAGCAGTGAAAAGAACCCTGACTCTGGAGACCAAGGGTTAGGGTTTAAATGTGTCTTTGGATGCTCACAGTCCTACCAGGTGCCCTTGAGAAGTCATTCAACTCCCGAGGCCTCACTCTCCTCATCAGCAAAAGGAGGGTGTTGGAGAAATGCCTCTGCAGCTCTTTCTGTCTCTAAGTCTCTGAGCTTATGATCTTAGGAGCTACTTATGAAAGGGCAATGCATGGGGGCTACATAGGAAAGGATGGATAATGTATAGATGGATACTCAGATGGCCAAATATTAGAGCAGTCTATAGTCTAATGCAACTGAACATGCATATCCTAAGCACCTACTATGTGCAAGGCACTGTCCTAGACACTGGAAATACACAGACAAAATGGTAAACTGCCCTGCCCCCCCAAAGAGTTTGTAGTCAACATATTCTTGCAAAGACCTTTTATTTAAAAAAAAGTCTAAGCCTAGTAACCACAAGAAAAAACAAATAAATAAAAGGCCACATACTTCATTATTTACAATCTGTCCAAAAGATGTGTGCTAACTTTTACAAAATGTTAACACAGATTGACCGTTGGCTCCCAAGATTTTGTGAGTTTGAGACAGTTGACGCCATCACTTTCACTAAGATTCCCACACCCTGTGACTCCAGTCTCATAAGGTGCTTGTGAATTCCCCTCCTCATTTGTCCTGACTAGTGTATAACAACAACAGTATTCTTCTGTTTCTAATAAAACATTGAGGGCCTGGATTTTTGTTTCCCCTCATTTTGGGCCCACTCACCAGCTAATCCCACTTCCAAGGCCCATTTCCCTACTGGCATTCCCACAACCAAGTTTTAGGGGGTTGAATGTGTGCTAAAATTATATGATCCTGAAGAATCAATGACCTCATTTAGAAGCCATTTGGAGGCTTGTCCATGGGCAGGGGCAGAGACATTCAGGAAAATTTCCTATAGGACAACTGATTGGTTCAAAAGAAGTCAGATTAGTTCATAAACAAATATTCCCCCCCACCAAAAAAAAAGTCTTATTCAAACCATTTGAATTTAATGTCACTTGTAATTTCACACTAACCACCTCCCAGTCCAATGCCCAATAAAGAACCACAGTTAAGCAAATCCAACAAGATGTAACCTCCCAGAAGGGAGGAACTGTTTTGTGTTAGCTTTGAATTCACAGTGCCTGGCACCTAGTGGGTACCTAATAAATGTCAGATAAAATAAACTGAAGTGAATAGCTGGAACTGACCAAATGGTGGGGGCTCATTGCACACGTATCATTCTACATTTAGTTTTCTGTCCATATACATTGCCCACTCAAACAAAGGTGATGGGTTGTTCACCTGTCTGTGGGAATAAAATTGGGTATCTATAAAGTAAATGAAGGCTTTTGTCCTCCAGTGCCTGGGGAGTAGCTGCCCCTACAAGCACCATTTTAAAGGTGAGGAAACTGAAACTGAAGTGACTTATGCAAGGTCAAACAATGAGTTCATAACTAAGGTCTGATTTGAACTCAGCTCTTCCTAACTCAGGCTCAGCCAAACTGCCTCAGAGTTAGACTGTGACAGCTCTGAGTCAAGCGCACCATTAAAAAGGATGGTGGTCTGAGACGTTTCCTTCACCCAAGAGGAAAGGAGCTGAGGAAGCAGTTCCATCAGGACCACCTCCCACCACCATTTGCTACTAATCAGGATTGCACCATATGCTGATCTTTGACCCTCAGTAAGTCGCTCAGACTCTCAAATCTCCAGGCACTCTCTAAGACTGAATTCCAGAGCAGGTGCCAACCTGCACGGGTAGAGGGATTTTCCTCACCCAGGAGGTCCCTGTGCCAGTGAAATCTCATGTCTGATCACTCTCAGGTTTGCCCCAGTGAGCTTTGCTACCAATATGAGGGCATAAACAAGACAGAATTTCACTTTAAATAAATTTTCCCCATGTTGAATCAACATTAGTCGCTAAAATTTCTGCCGTGTCATAATTTTGTAGTGAATTTTTCATTTTCCATTCAGATGTAATCTTTTGTTGAGAGTCAGTGTCTTGGCTGCTGTTAGACTCAGGGAAACCATGTTCAAATCCTGCCTCTACCAAGTACAGGCTGTGTGATCCTGGACCAGGGCTTCTTGTTTATCATTTTTAGTCCTGTCTCGAATTTGAACTGAGGTCCTCTTGCCTCCAGGCCCAGCAGGCTATCCCCTGCACTACCTACCTGCCCCTAGACTGGTGGTGTCAAACTCCAATAGAAACAGGGGCCGCCTGGCTTTATGTAAGGATCCCTGGAGGCTCCATATTGACTTAGTTTTCAAATATAACATTATTGATGTTTTATTGTATTTTTCTTTATTTCATTAACTGTTTTCCAATCACATTTTACTTTGATTCAGGCTGCAGCTGAGAGGGCCGCTGCTGGGCCCAGTTTTGGACACCTCTGCCCTGGGCAACTCTCCAAGTCTGGAATTACTTGTTGCAATCATGGCCCCAGCTGATGTCCCTAGCCATGGTGCTGCTAACTCTGATTGATTCATTGTTGTTGTTCCAAGAAAAGTAGAATTGATGGAGATAACTAAAGTAACTTAAGATCACAAATCATTGCTTCAGGAATAGTACCCCAACATGAATAAAACCAGTCCCGTTAACTCATGAGTAATTGAGGGGAATTACCGAGAAGAAGAATTGCTATTGTACCAAAATTCAATATTTCACACTTTCAGCACTTGCCTAAAAATAAAAATTGTAGCAAGGCAAGGGAAACCTGCCAAGACAGAAATCACATGCAGCAGCTGCAAATTATTAGGAAGGATAATCAGCCTCCACAAGATGTAAGATCGGTGTTAAAGTCTACATCGGATTGTTCTCTTGAGGCCTGGAAGGAATCCCACCTGCCTGAACTCTGCTTTAGCTGGACACCCTGCTCAGTAAACCCACATTAGTTCCCAGATCGCCCTCCATATTGCTTCTCCAGGAAAAGCTAAGACTCTAAGTTTCAGAATGATGGGCATACCTTGAATTCTTCCTAACAGAGAGGTGGAGGCTGGCAGAACTCTGGAGCTAAGGAGTTCTGGTGGGCAGTGGACTGGGCAGCTTGGCTGGCTGATAAAGACCAGCATTGGCGGTGAGCCTCTGGGAGCAGGCAGCCACCAGGTTACCTAGGATGGGATGAACCAGCCCAGGGTAGAAATGGAGCAGGAAGTTCTTAGTGATTTTGATTCACTCAATCACCATACATTTATTATCATTATTATACATATTATACATTATACATATGTAATATGAATATATTATTGTGCTAATTATTATCTATTATGTGCCTGGTTCTTGGCTAAAGGATGGAGATACAAAAGGCAAA
This sequence comes from Phascolarctos cinereus, assembly GCF_003287225.1. Lineage (NCBI taxonomy): Eukaryota > Metazoa > Chordata > Mammalia > Diprotodontia > Phascolarctidae > Phascolarctos > Phascolarctos cinereus. The sequence goes on along the minus strand of NW_027555958.1, from coordinate 472,477,067 downwards.
CAATGAGACCATCCCTACCACCATTTTAATAAATGTTGATTGAGTGCCTGGCTGTCCTGATCCCGCAGACCACTTCCTTGATGAGCACTGGTCCTTTGATTCTCTGGTTGTCTTGGCTTATGCTTGAACCTCAACTAAACGTGGTGGAGAAAGCCCTTTGTGGTACTTACCATGGTCTCTTTAACTAACTAATGGTACTGCTCACACACAAAACTTAAAACATATTTGGGGTGATGTAAAAACAATAAAACAAGGGCAGCTAGGTGGCGCAGTGGATAGAGCACTGACCCTGGAGTCAGGAGGACCTGAGTTCAAATCTGACCTCAGATACATAACACTTACTAGCTGTGTGACCCTGGGCAAGTCACTTAACCCCATTGCCTAGATAAAAAAAAAGGCATCCATTAAAAAAAAAAAACAATAAAACAGCATTTTTAACTATTGGTAAATTTACAATGTTATTTGTCATGTAGTAAAATATTTAGAACAATTCTGTATGTAACCCATGCCATGAAAAATAAGATATCATGGTACAATGAATAGAGCACAGGCCTGAAGGAAGACCTGAGTTCAAATCCTGCCTCAGACTCTTTCTAGCTCTGTGGCCCTGAACAAGTCACTTAACTTCTGTTTACCTCAGTTTCATCATTTGTAAAATGGGGATAATAATAACACCTACCTCTCAAGATTGTTGTAGGGATCAAATAGATGATATTTGTAATGTGATTCACAAACCTTCAAGTGATCTGTAAATGCTGTATTGTCACAAAGAGGCAGAATTAGAAACTGGAAAGAGGGTCTGTATTTTCTTTGCTAAGTGTCACCCCCAAGAGATAAAGAAGGAAGAGTCCAGTTGCACTTTCAGCCAAAAACCAAGCTATTGGAGTAACTTGAGATCTGCTCCTTAGCAACATCTGTCATTCCAAACAATCTCTCTGACCAACTCAAAGAGTTTCCCAGTTACTCCTCCCAACCAACAGACAGTCTCAACTCAGCAGAACCCTGCCCCAGTGATCCTTGCTCACCCAGAAACATAAAAGAGGACACCTCCATCTTAGGCTGTCGTTGGAAGGGATTCTCACACTAAGGCTAGTTGGGGTAGAGATGCCAGAAAGTGGAAGGGTGCCCTTTGCCCACAGTGTTGTGTGACTGCTTCATCACAAAATCTCATGGTTCCTCCTCTTACCAAGCTGAAAGAGGGCAGTGATCCATATCAGAGGAGCCTGGTTGGTGCTGGTAAATAGAATCAGACTTCTGTTTGATCTGGGGGTCGGGGGAGGGGTTGGAAGTTGGACAGAGAAAGACTCAATGGGGGGGGGATGGAAAATGGCCGTCAGTTGGAGCTATCCAAAAATCAGAATGGGTTACCTCAGGGGTCAGTGAGCTCCTCATCAGTACAGGCCTTCAAGCAAAGGATGAGTAACTGCTTGTTCAGAATGGTATAGAGGAGATTCTTAATGAGGGAGGAGCTGAACCAGACAGCCACTAATGTCGCTTCCAAGTCTGACATTCTGTGATTCTGATCGTGCACTCAGTGCTGATTAAATCCTTCTTTTTAAAGAAAAAGAGGGAGAAGGGAGGGAGGGAAAGGAAGGAAGGAAGGAAGGAAGGAAGGAAGGAAGGAAGGAAGGAAGGAAGGAAGGAAGGAAGGAAGGAAGGGAGGGAGGGAGGGAGGGAGGGAGGGAGGAAGGGAGGAAGGAAGGAAGGAAGGGAGGGAAGGAGGAAAGCACAAAGGAAGGGATGGAGGGAGGGATGGAAGGAAAGAAGGAAGGAAGGAACAAATGAATGAATGAACAAATGAACAAAGGAAGGAATGAAGGAAGGAAGAATGGAAAGAGGGAGGGAGGGAAAGAGAGATTTCTAGAACATAAGTAAAAAGTTAAAGTTGTTTATTTCTTGTTTTGTTTATTCATTTATTTTAGCATTTTCAAACTCTGAACTTTGATGTCTATTAAACTGGGCCTTGGAAAGCTATTTGCCCATCAATAGACCTTCTTTTATCATTTTTTTTCTTTTTGCTAATTTGTGATGAAAATAAGGCCACTAAACATTTAATTTGGTTTTGTGTATTCTGCAGAGTAATATCCCTTGAAGTCAAATCACGTTCGCCTACAATACCCTGTTTGCATATATACTGTCAATGAAATTCTCTGTTGGGGGGAGCAAGTAGTTTTCCTCTTCCCTAATTCCTGAGTAGACATAAACAAACCAATTTATTTTTCCTGCTGCCAGGCAATATATCCATTTGTGAAAGTCCCATTAGAAGCAACCTGCAGGTAATTCACAGGCTGAGGAGCTAAGAGTATAACTGGTTTTCATTTATAGATTGGGGTGAAGGGACAGAAATAAGAGGTTTATGACATTATTCATTTCCTTATTAAGTAGAGGGTCTTGAAATGAAAAGTTCATTAAGAAAAGGCAAAAGGCAGCATTTTTCTGTGGTGAGGAAAGATTAACCACCAATAGGAGTACTCATAGTTATTTTTTTTAAGTATGTCTTGGTTTTTTTGTGGACCAGATCTGTACTTTCATTAATAGAGAAAATGCCTTCTACCAATACAGAGTGGCACTTGCTATTTGTAGATGGGGGTCCTGAGAGATGTGACTGGCTCATGAAGGATTTAATCAATAGAGAAGCAAATGAATGAATATTATGTCATGTTTTGCACCACTTGAAGGCTTGTAAAACACTTTACATAGAGCATGCCCCAAAGTCTTTGTGCTGTTTTAAACTTTAGTAGTTTAAAACTAAACTAGATTTTTAAGACTCTGTCTATTTGGGATTGAATTGGTCTTCAAAACAACCCATTTTATAGATAGGAAACTGAGGCTGAGAGAGGTTAAGTGTCCCACATCTGGTATGTCTGAGGCAGGATATAAACTCAGGTCTTGCTGACTCTGGCTTCCATGAGTCCTCTTATGGACCAAAGCTGTGGGAGAAAATTGTACTTCCTGTAAGATAGCCTAAGAGAGCTGAAAGCTTTCTGGCTCTGAAGTCTGCCTCCCATCTTGCTGTGTGACCTTAGTGAATCATGTCATCTCCTTGGGCCTCAGTCTCCCCATCTGTAAAATGAAGAGATGGACCAGATGACCTCCAAGATCCCTTTAGCTCTCAAGCTATGTTCTGGTTTGGGGGGAATCTTCCATCACCTTGGGGAAGTGGCCTGCTCCATGGTGTTTGCCCAGTAAGCTACCTTAGGCAATAGTCAACAAACACTTGTTAAATGCCTCCTGTGGGCCAGACACTGTATTAATCTGGGTGACACAAACAAGAAAAAGAAAGGCCGTCCCCAGGCTTGTGGAGTTTATACTCTCCTGGAGCAAAAAGAAGAAAAGCTGGCAGGGGGAAGGGCTGCCAGGTGGCACTTGGCATGGGGGCGCCATGTTGGTGGAGTCAGGAGCGAGCAGAACGGCTGATGTGGAATCAACTTAGCTGGACAGTGTGAGTCCTCTAGGAGGGAAGCTGAGCTTTGGCACCGCTCAGCAAGGGTCCCTCAGCAGTTGTAGGAGGGAAATGGCCTGCTTCCCTGGAATCGTACTGATATCTGGCCTCTTTTCCCTCTCTTCCCAGCTCCAAGTACAGCCCAGTATGGCATCACCGGAAGTGCTGAGGTCCTGTTCTCCTGCTGGTCCCTGGTCTTGTCACTGCCCTCTCTCACCAGCATACTCTACCTGAAGGACATCATTCTACACTAAATGTACAGGCCCATCAAAGGCTTTCAAGGATTCTCTGAAAGTGCCGATGACTGGATGTAATCTGGTACAGTCTGTTCAGAGCAGCGTGGGATGTAATCAGCAGTGCTTACATGGGGAATGATCGCCTTCTGTAGAATTGCTCATTATGTAAATACTTTAATTCGACTTCTTTTTTGATTAGCTGCATTACCGTGCACATTGTCCTTTTTTTAAGACGTGCGAGCTCTGAAATTACTTTTAGAGGATATTAATTGTGATTTCATGTTTGTAAGCGACAACTTTTCAAAAGCATTCAGTCATGGTCTGCTAGCTTGCAGACCGTAGTTTACAAAAAACAAAAAACAACAAAAAAATGAATATTGCAGTGAATATGGGATTCTTTGAGGCTGCAATACAATCATTTAGTTCCCTGTTTCAAAAAAAAATTTTCTTCCCATTTACACAGATGCATTTTCCTTTTTTTTTTTTTAGAAAAACAAAAGCAGATACGATTGCCTTCCGACCATCTCTTCAAAATATAACACATATCTAGATTTTTCTGCTAGCATGATATTCAGGTTTCAAGAATGAGCCTTGTAATATAACTGCGCCATGCAGTCCTGCTTTATTTTTTTTTCCTGTAAGTTCAGCATGGGTGTGCCTTCACAAAACAAACAAACAAATAAATAAATAAAAACTTTTCCTCTCCAACTAATTTGGAATTTTGGGGTGAATACTAAAATTGAAAAAGAAGTCAGTTGGACCATCCTTGATCCCTACCTGAACGAAGATGGTATTGGCTCATATGTATTTTTTTAAAAAAAATACCTCTTTCTCCATCATTAGGGGAATAAAGGAACAGTTCAGAACTCTGCCCAAAGCTCAAATGGGTGGTTTTTTCCCCCTTTTTTTTTCTGCTAGGACAGGACAGGTCAAGTGTATTTAAAGTAAATTTTCTGCTGATGAAGTTAAGCTCTGTAATGCCCCTGGAAGAAGATATCCATCCCTCCCCCTCCCCCCCCTTTTTGTTTTCCACTTTTGTTTGGAAGAATAAAACAGCACAAATCTTTCAGGAGATTTTCCTGGAATGTGGGCCCTATGGCCTCTCCCCTTTCCAAGTCAAAATCTGCTCTGTGCTGCCTCAAAGAATAGGGCAGTGTTTTTGTCCACTGCTCTCAAATTGATTCCGCTCATGAACTTGGGTTTGTATTGCAGCTGTTAAGTTAGTATACCGTAGACAGTGCTTCTGTTGGCCAAATGGGTTTGAATCTGTGCCATCTGAGAGCCCTTCTCAGGTGCTGTTCTAGGCTATCTATGTTTTTAAAAAGTGTGCTCCAAGATTTGTGATTCCAGTATCTCTACCTTGGTATACAGTCAACGATGGTGGCAGAATAGAATGTCTTTCCATCCCAGGCCAGTCTCTGACAGAGCTAATTCTTCCACTCTCCGATGAATCCTTCCTGGCCGAATTAGCATGCTTGATTTCTTCTTACATGATGTATGTAAGTTGAAGATAAGCCACTAGTGATGGGAAATGAAGGAAATGTTAATTCTGTAAGTCATTGTGGATACGAAATTTCTCTTTCTCTTGTAAAGAACCAAGGACCACAGTAGTGAAGACAAATGCTGTTACCCTGAAACGTGCTACTCTCCAGTAATATTCCTGTGGTTTTACTGTTTATTAAAGTAACACTATGGCCTTGAATACCAGTTTCCACGTTTGACTGCTTTTTTCCATTCCACCCCCACCGAGGTTTGCATTAACTCAGTCATTTTTTGTTCTTGCTGCTAATCCCAACGCAAGAGCTAAATGATTAACTTAGATACGAGAAACAACCCAGGGATGACACATGCAGAATTAGGACACGCCTATTCGTGTCTCTCGGCAAAGACCAAGATCCTTGGTCCTGCAGGCTGAGCACCTGGCCTCTAATATGCTTCCTGCTCTCTATGGTTCCTGTTACCTTGGGCAAGTCAAAACCTCCCACGCCACAAATGTGCTCATTTGCAAAATGAAGGATGGAGACCAGATGCTCTCTAACATCCCCCCCAACCCCATCTTTAAATCTGTGGTAGTCCTCTGTGGCTTCACACACACACACACACCAAATCGTGAAATTGTTTCAGGGTAACTTTTAGGCACAAAAACACATCATAAATCAGCTTTAATTACAAAATGAATTTTGCAATGAAGGACCCAAACTTTTTTTCTTCCATAAAATGGCAACAAAACAAAATTGGATTATGTTTAGCAACAGGAATTTGTTGTTGGTCTGGACAAATGCTTTCATGGGTGTTGGTGAAATAATGCACGTGGAGAAACCCTCTCTGCAACTTGCAAGTTTCTTACTTGCAAATTAGTCTGACAAGGTTACGGTTTGTTTTTGTAAAAGCCCTACCTCCGAGGCTTGTGACTTGGCCAGAGTCACACAGATAGTATGCATTGTGAGCAAGGCTTGACTTCAATTCTTCGTGACTCCAAGACTAGCCCACCACATTCACTTTGCCATTCTAATAGCAGTAAAAATATCGTGAGATTCACTTTGCTGGGTATACTGAAAGCAGGACTTTCAAGCAAAAAGCAAAAAACAAAACCACTGGCCTTTCACCTTGAATCGTAAGTTGATTTACTCTTCTGATATCCTGATAGAATCAGTACAGTCACAACAACACATTTTCTAATTCTCAGTGTTTTCTTGTTGCAGATGTTAAGATCTCAGGCACCATAAGAACTTATTCACTAGAAATAACAACATCACCCCAGAATGCATACCCTTTGATACCCATGATACAGTCAGGGCAAGAAAGAAACAGACCACAAGTACACATTGTATACAGAAAAGGCCCAAGTCAAGCCTTCCCCTGTGGAAGATCCATTGAGCAGAAGTGAAGAAGAATCCAGGTCAACCAATGTATGAACCAAGTCCTTTAATGAGAGTAGTCCTAATTGTGAATTTCTAAAGTTGGGTGTTTTTCTTAGAGGGTGTGACAGAACTTGTCGTAGCTCAGTATTTTATTTCAGAAAGGACTTTTTGAAATGACAATCTTTATTTCCTGCCTGCCTTGTAGAGGTGCTCTTAAAAGAGCACTTAAAAGTCCTAAGAGAGGCCCCTGGACAAAATGAACTCACAGGGCTCTATGAATTTAGTTTTGTTCAAATAAGGTCACATCATTGGCTTTTTTGTGTGTTTAAAAGTTTCATATGTGATTTTAAAGATGATTTTACATATATAATAAATCTGGTTCATGTTTTCCTCAAGCCCTGATGCCACAAAATCGTTACAATTTTAGAAGGGAAGTGTTTTACCAATCTCCATCATTTTTAAATCCCTCCAAAAGAAAAAAAAAACAAGAAATTTTAAGAGTGGCTTTAGTTAAAAGATATTCATTTCTGTGCTTATGTGAACTCCAAGCTCTTTAATTCTGTTCTATATCTCTCTTTTCTTACCTTTTCAGTTGGGGAAGGCGGTAGTACAATGGGTTTTTTATGGTAAGCCAAAGAATCAGAGAATTAGAGCTTGAAGGACTTTGATATCTAATTAGGCCAAATTCCCTCATTTTACACATGAGGGAGGAACTGAGGTCAAGAGATATTAGGTGACCTGCCTAGGGCCACACAGTTAGTGAGTGTCTGAGGTAGGCTTTGAACCCAGCTCCATCTAATTGCAGGATTAGCATCCTATCACTGCAGAGCTCTGCCTCTCAAACAATGGTTCTCTCACATGGTAACTCAAAAAGATTGGCTTATCTGCCTGAATGAAGATCAAAGCCCTGTTAATAATGCTCAGTAATGTTGGATGATATTCCAACCCACTAAAGCTGTCAAAATGGTGGTCTTGGACCCTTGATTCTCAGGTTTATGAAAATGCACACAGTATGCAGCCATTTACAATATGCTTATTGACAGAAGCCTGACTCAGCCAAAAAAATAAAAATTAAAAAGAAAATTCTCTCAGTTGAGGACCATCCCTGGCAAAACAGACTGGAGAGCTGGGGAATGGATGAAGAAAGTCCAGGCAAGACTGTCCCCACAATTGACACTTGATAACAAGACCAATCTGGGGACCTGAATTGTCCCCGAGGCTGAAATCCTCCAAAGAGGTGTTCACCATCTTGTCTCCACTGTGCTTAGCTTTGGCAGACAAAGCCAGAGGTCACTCATTTATTTCATACAAGGGGGGCAGCATGGTGGAAGCTTTTAAAATTCAGAATTGATTTTCAAAGAGGTCATTTTTAAAAAATGACTTCTTGAAGCATGTGGACATATAATATTTCAATAGCTATTAACATGAATAAATGGTGTGTCTTCAGATCCTTTGAATATGTATTTTCTTTAAAGACTAGGAAAAAAAGAACTCTTTCTGACTTTGGGTAGAACATTCATGCTTCAAGACAAATACAAAACATGTTGTCTTGCTCCTAAGAGGGGACCATAAAGTTAATTTTCAAAAAAATATGTAATTGACTCACTTTAAAATACTTGTTTTAAAAATATATGGAAAACACAATTAGATGGGAAGTTTCTCTCACCTCTGACTGTATTTCCCTCACCTGAAGGGGGGATTCTGAAGAGGAAGATAGAGTGAAAATCTTCTGAGGTTTCCTAGTTTGAAGTATATCGACATCACAGCAACTCCCCACCTCCATTACCACCAGCCACTGACCCACATTTAATCCAATTCTACTTGCCTGTATTAAAGACCTCCCACATGCAAGGCTAACCCCCCCCCCACTCAGGAATGCAAATCAAAAGACAGAAATGAAAAATGAGCCTTGCCCTCAGAGATCTTACTTTCTACTCCAATCAGGTGGGAAAGCCTGAGCTCTACTCTAAGATTTTCCCCCAGGAGAGGTGCAATTCAATTCAGTTCCACAAACATGTGTTAAGCAGCTCTGCTGAGCCTGGAGCTGGCATAGGACCTAGGAATATAAAGACAGAAAAGGAACAGTCTTTGCCCTCAAGAAGCTTCCATTCAACTGGGGAAAGGCAACGTGTTCATAGTTAAGTAAGGACCAGCTCTATTTGAAAGAATGCAAAAAGGTTTGAAATAGGAGAGAATGTTAAGAAGTGCGTGTGTTGGGAGAGGCTTCTTGGAGGAGGTGCACTTGGGCTTTGCTTGATAAAGAAAGCAGCGATTATTGGGCAATGCAAGCAGACACGGGACAGACTGTGGGAGATGGGATGGATCCGTGTAGGTATTGAATCCCTACACCCTTCTTCTGGGACTCACCAGCTTTAGCAAGGGGGGAAGACTTCTGCAGGGCTTCAGGGAAGCTGAGACCAGGCTCGTGGTTTCACAGCATAGCCAAGAGCCCAAGCAGGCCTCCGCAACAGATAGACTGAAGGTGCTTTTAAAAAATGACCTTCATTCTTGCTACTCCCCAGTGAGAGTTGGAGGCAGGGAGAGGGGCTGGGAGATTTTCAGGTAATTCAAAATGGTAGCACACACACACACACACACAAAGGTATTTGGCTTTGGAATCAACTTGGAGTGTCCTTTTATTTCTATTATTTCAAACAAAAAAACTGAAGATGTGCTATAAAAGTATGATTGTCCAACTTCACCATTATGTTATCTCCACCTCCTTAAACTCCTCTCTGTCTTCAAATCTCTATGGAAAGGCACACAACTCCACCTCTCAGACCATGCAAAGGGGGTGCCTGAGGTTGAGAGGCCTTCTCTCTGCACCTCATGGTTCATGTCTGGGGCAGGACAGCAATTATTATTGTTTTTAAATGTGAAAACCCGTCTGTTATAGTTCTTGGCGGGCAGGGAAATCAAAGCCAGTTGTCACATCAGCAAAATACTTAGTTCTGCAAATTAATGTAATGATGGGGAAATTGTGGGAGGGAAGGTGGGCTTATTGGCTCATGATTTAGAACTTCCATGTGATTAGGAGCTACTCCAAGATGACACGGGATGACTCACGAGGTGGAGAGCATTCAGGTACAGGCTGGAAGGTTGCGTCTGAAGGATGTTTTAGAGTATGAGATCCAAAGACAGGTTGAAGAGATGAAATCAGTTCCTACTCTGGGAATCTGTGGCTCTGTGATTTAAGAATTTGAAAGGAAGCTTTGGCGAGAGTAAGAATCCAGGTTAGAGAGTCAACTGGTGGAATGGAATGTACCTTTTAGACTTCTCATTGGAGAAACGGCTCCACCTGACTGACATTTCAAGAACGACCCAAATGAGAAGAAGCTGAGGGTTCTATTGGATGCATCATGCCACTGCTTCTCCTCATGGTCTCTCTAGCTCAAGAGTTGTGTGTGTGTGTGTGTGTGTGTGTGTGTGTGTGTGTGTGTGTGTGTCCTTGGACCTCTTAGGCAGTTTGATCAAACCTCTCGATTAAAAAAATAAGATTTAAAAAATGGCACCCATCCTCAGGCAACTATTAAATGCTTGTTGGTTGATGGATAAAGGTACCCTTCTATGTTCAGAGGACATCGCAAATGCTGGAGGGAGCAGGGGAGAGGGTTTAAGGATGAAAGTTTGAACATTATGAAAAATAAAAATGTCACTTCCTATATTTTGCACAAGCATTGCAAACCTTGAAGAGAATGAAAGTTTCAGTCACTGAGCTTCCTCTTTAATTTCTGTAAAGTTCAGCAGGGATATATTACTCTGCCCAGAGTCATTTCACTAACTACGCTTTGTCCTGGGAAAACTAATGGCAAAAGAGCCAGAGCCCCTCTTTTCTGAGAGGCATGGGGTGGAGGAGGGGGAAGAAGGGAGGGTAATAGAAAGGGAAATAGGGAGAGAGACAGGAGAGACAGAGAGATGGAAAAAGAAATGAACAAAATGAGAGTAGGGTGACAATCTATTCTTATAGACATGAAAATTAAACTTCGTTTAAACAGATCAACCATATTATCAAGCACCTACTATGTACCATACACTGTTAGGCACTGGGGACATAAAGGGGGGAAAAAAACCCGATCTTAAGTAGCTACTTATCTATCAGAGGTGAAACACAAAATGGAGTGTTTCCTCCAAAATTATGTGATAAAGCTGTGTGTCAGAGGCAATATGTAATTTTGAATTTTTGAACATCCATTTTTAAGGAGGAGTAAAATTCTTGTGAAATATTCTTGACAGATGATTCTACCTCTATTGATCCTTCTCTTGTTAATGGACCTCCACTACTTTTCTTTTTTAAAATATAGTTTTATTTATTTCATTAAATATTTCCCAATTACATGTAAAAATTGATATTTATTTACAAAAAAATTTGAGTTCCAAATTTTCTCCTTTCCTCCTACCCTTCTCCCATACCTTAAGACAGGAAGATTATATATATACACATATATATAAATTATATATGTGAAGTCATGCAAAAGATTTCCATGTTGCAAAAAAGAAACACATACTACAAAAGAAAACACTTTTATAAAAAGACACAAGAAAAATAAAGAATTTTAAAAAGATGCTTGGTTTTGCAGTCAGGCTTCATCCATTTTCTCTCTAAATGTATAGATCAGTTTTCGTCATGGGTCTTTGGGAACTGTCTTGGTTCATTGTCTTAATCAGAGCAGCCCAGACATTCACAGCTGTTTATCATACAACATGGCTGTTACAGGGTACAATGCTCTTCTGGTTCTGCTTTTTACATCAGTTTATTTAAGTCTTCCCAGGATCTTTTCTGAAACCACCCTGCTTGTCACTTTTTAGAGCACAATGGTGTTCCATTTCCATTCCAGGTAAACCATCACAATCATATACTACCACTTGTTCAGTCATTCCCTAATTGAAAGACATTCTCTCATTTTTCAATTCTTTGCCACAACAAAAAGAGTTACTATAAATATTTTTGTATATAGAGGTTCTTTTCCCTTTTCTTTGATCTCTTTGGGGTACAGACCTTTTTGGTCTGAGTCAAAGGGTATATGTACAGTTTAATAGTCTTTCAGGCATGGTTCCAAATTGTTCTCCAGAATGTTTGGACTACTTTAGAACTCCACCAAAAGTGCATTAGTGTCCCCGTTTTTCGCATCTCCTCCAGCATTTGCCATTTTCCTCTTCTGTCAAGTTAGTCAATCTGATAAGTATGAGGGGTGGGATCTCAGAGTTGTTTTAATTTGCAATTCTTTAATAGTGATTTAGGGCATTTTAATGTGATTATTGATAACTTTGATTTCTTCTTCTGGAAACTGCCTGTTCATACCCTTTGATCATTTATCATTATCAATTGAGCAATGGTTCATATTCTTATAAATTCAGCTCAGTTTCCTATATATTTGAAAAAGAAGGCCTTTATTAGAGAAATGTGCTGTAAAAATTTCCCTGTTTCTTGCTTTCCTTCTAATTTTGACTGCATTAGTTTTGTTTGTGCAAAATGTTTCCAATCCAACTTCTTTCAATTCACTTTAAAATATCAAACCTAAGAACTAAAAAAGGAAACAGATGATTGAACTAGGACATTAAAAAAAAAAAGAAAATAGAAGAAAGCCAATGTTAATGCCTAAAAGAAAATAAGCCTGTACTACATGCATGTGTATATATAAAAGACTCTACGAGACCATCTATATATTTAGCATCTGAAACTCTTTCCTTCCTGAAGTTGTCAATTTCATTTAAAAAAAATGGAGTTTGGGCTATTTGCATGGGGGAATAGACATTAATAAAGGTAACGAGAATATAATCTTGTCTCAAAATTCTCCCTTCAAATCAACATTGATTGAGTCCCTACCATGACCTGGCAGGGGTTTACAAAAATGAGCAAGGCTCAAAGCCTCTCCCCAGGAAAGTTTCTTTCCCTGGGTATTTACAAGGGTCCGCAAATGAATATAATGGAGAATGAAAATGCAAAGGAGAGGAAAAATTGCACTCTGAAATTTCAAAAAGGGAACTTTGTGGAAGAGATGCTTATATTTTTTTTCAGACAGTGCTAAAAATGAAAAAAAAATTTTATGTTTAGAGAGACTAAAAATATTTTCTTGTGATCAGCATCACTGTGCTGACTATTTTTAAAAATCATGAGGCAATAGTTGAGATGGCAATATTTCATCAATTGAATCGAAGCTGGCAAGGTAAGGCATCATAAGCAGGGGGGGCTGCATGGTCTGCGTCCACTTAATGCTAATGAGCCACTTCCTAGCAGAAATCTTAGCTCAGTAGAAACTCCAGGAGGGGGTACGCTTCATTAGGCTTTGAAAGCTTGAAAATGTTAAAGGGGCTGCTTTTCCTTCCTCATTTCCAATGAAGTGCTAAAAGCACGGGAATGTTCCTCCCTGGGACTTTGAATTCACTATTTTCTTCATTAATTTTGACCTTTTTGCACTAAAAAAAGTTACTTTCTAGGAAACAACAGCAGACTTCTCCTTCTACCTGCTGGGTAGAATTGTGCTTAACCAGGCACTGCTGGTGCCCACGATCTCCCCAGGGAGGTTGGGGGTGCCATTTTTCAGAAACGGCTGTATACAACCTCTTTGGAGTCTATAATGATACAGAAGCACCTTTCCTCCGTTAGCTGCTCCAAAATAATGAACAGAATCAATAGCTCTTCGTGACCTCTTCTCTGTGGTTTCACAAGAGTAAAAAGCCATCATCCTAAGCGTCCTCATCTTCCTATCACAGAAATATGGTCAATCATTCTTCCTCTGGCTTGCCCTGTCTCTGTCTGTCTGCCTGCTCTCCCCCTTTCTCTGCCTCCTAGTTTTGGAAATTATTTTCACAGATTTCGAACTGCTTCAAGTTTCTGCCTTCCAAAGAAAGTAAGGGAGGAAAAGCCTTCCCTTGCTTTCAGTGATCTGGCAAACAGTCTTAAAAGCTGGCCATGTGGTGTTCTGGATAATTCCACAAAAGGGAGGAGGGAGAAGACAACAGTGTAGTCAAGAGTCTCTATTTAAGTTTGGTTTGGGAGGATTTGAGCACAAGTAACATCTTGAGACTTAATTAATCAACAGCCAGCACCTGTTTTAAGCAAAGACATGGAGAAAGATTGGTTTTGTCTGAATTCAGAAAAACACATTGGTGTCAGCAATGTGCCTTTCCTTGGGGAAGAGAGGCAAACTTGTATTTGTTTTTACAAGGTTTACTCATTATAATAAGTGTCAAGAAAGTTTAATGTAATTCCTTTTTAAAGACTCACATAACACCAGTGCTTCCCACTTGTGCTGAACTTGAGCAGAGGACTTCTCTGGGCCTCAGTTTCCTCATCTGTAAAGTGAGGAGGTCAGACTCAATGGCCTCTATGGTCCTTTCCAGCTCCACATCGATGACTCTGTGCTCACATGGTCCCTTTTAGCTCTCTGGATCTATGATCTAAGCTCTGTAAACAGTCTGGGGCATCTTCTGTGCCAACTTTGTATGATGGTCATTATTTTCAATGAGGTGTGCACTACTGCAGGCCAAAAAATTGGAAACTGAACCACCAAGACCAGGTGTATTGCTGGCTTTAGAATAGTCTTCCTGTCATGGACACTAAACCATTAACTCAACCCCTTTCTCTATTCCTTTCAGATGTTGGTGACAGCAAAGTACAATTTAGACCATGAGACATCTTGGGGGTGGGGGGAAGTAGTAGTCTACAGGAAATTAGCACAAAACCAAGAAACAATATCTTTAAGTACAGTATAAAGAGGTAGAGAGTTTAACTTACTTGTTTTGTAAACAAGATATAAATAAGAAAACGTATCCTACGGGTGTAGTGGGTGGACTGGAGGACAAATCTTCTTAGAATAAAATTTAATACAAGTACTTTAGAATATTGTGCCTCATATGGGACCTATCATGAGAACCACCTTTATTTTTATGGTGTGACTCTGATTTCCATCGACATAATAAGTGATTATAGAAGTATGAACAAAGGACAGTTATTATTGTAGCATTTCCAATCATGTCACTCTTCTTGTTTCCTTAATAAAATGATAAGATTATTCTTATAATAATGTAATTCTTGATAATCTAAGATTAGCATAGATTACATCAGCATCCTATAGTGTGAGAAAGACATTTTATGGAGTTGCAAGCAGTGGCATGCTTGGAAGTGTTTAACACAGGTTTCGAGGAAATGTATGCATGGAACACTTCTAATTTAATCTGCCTTCTTAACATTTCCTCCATCACTTTCTTAAGCCTAGATAATCAAAATAACAATAAAGTAAGCCCTGATTGGTAGTGTTTGCCAATTTCTAAGGTGTGAATGCTCACACTGAAAATTTAACAACCCACTCTCCAAAGCCAGTAGGATCTGGCTTCAGCACACCCCTGGGAATCGTTCCCTTCAGGGAGTGGGTAGGAAAGCATGCCCTCACTAGAGTCCTGTTTTCACTAATCCTTGCAAACTAGGTGCTGACCTCAGGCGTTTCTAAACTCCAGAAGGACTGCAAGTTTTGCCACTGGCTCCTATATATATTATAATTTCAATATACATTGTGAAGTGATGGGCAGTAATGGAGAATTTGGCATTTAGGATTTTCACTATAGGATACAAATTCCTCCTCCTCCTCCTTCTATAAACATTCTCTACCACTCAAGGTACCTAGAGCTAGAAGGAATCTAAATGACCATTTAGTCTCACCCACTAATTGTTACAGAAGAAGAAACTGAGGCAAAAAAAAAACAATCTTGCTTAAGGTAACTGTAGGTGTACCAAAAATATTGTGACAATTCTTTTATAGTCTAAAAGGATCTTTTCAAAGAGCCATCAAATTCAAGAGGGCAAGACTCATCAGCCAGTGGATTAAACCTCAGCCCTTTAATTTTGAGATGTGTCTCAAAGTGGGCAGCTAGGTGGCACTGCAAAGGAGAGTGTGCTGGAGCTGGACTCATCTTCCTGAGTTCAAATCCTGCCTCAGACACTTCCTAGCTGTGTGACTGTGGGCAAGTCTCTTAACCCTGTTTATCTCAATTTCCTCATCTGTGAAATGAGCTACAGAAGGAAATATCAAACCATTCCAGTACCTTTGCCAAGAAACCCCAAATGGGGTCATGAAGAGCTGGACATGACTGAAAAACAACTGAACACAACAACAAAAGAAAGTGGTTGGATAATTGTTCTAATCCAATCCAATGCAACAACATGTATCGAGGACCTAACATACCAGGTGTGATGTTCAGCTCTGACAACACAGAACATCCCTTGCCTCAATGAGCTTATATTCTATTTATATTAGAAAGCCTTCCTGCCTGATCAGCATCTGAGCTACCACAGTGGAAGAATGCAAACCTGCCCAATCAAGAAAAGTGAATGAACATCCTTGTCAGCCAATGATACATGTCCTAGCCCTTTTACTGCCCCCAAACCCACCAGATCTAGTGTGTTAGATGTGAAGTACTGTGAAAGAGCCGGACTGCCTTAATCCTAGTCAAAACCCCCTCCAATGATACATCATCCCGTCTGCGTTCCTTTCAGGAGTCTGCTCAGTGGAAATGACCAATCCGTCAAGCAGTCCTCGTGCTTCCTCCATCTCCCGTCCTACCAGCCTTTCAGAAATGCAGGCAAAATTGGTCTAACAGGGCCCTGAAGTTTCCCTCTAGTATTCGGTGTCAACAGCAGTAAGGGTGCTATAGAGAGAGCTCCATGCTCTGAAATGCTAAACATACCAATGAAATCTGTGAAAATCCATAATGAGGGATGTCACAGTCTATAGACTTGTAACTTGCGTTTTTTCAGTTGGCTGTGTTTAAGAACTTCACTTTGTGATTAGTGAGTTGGAAAGTTTGATCAGTTTTAAGCAGTGGGGAGCAGGGAGGGGAGAGGTTCTGTTCTGTTTGATAGGAGAAGGGGATGAGATAGAAGTCTCAGGACTGCTGGGAAGTGTGTAGCTGTTACCATCAGGCCATTTTTCTGAGAATCCCCACTGCAATGTCATAACCCAGCCTTGAAAAAGTGAAAAGTGGGAAACAAATAACATTATTTTTGTAAGGAATCGAAAGCTCACTCTTCCCTAATTTTCCTGGTAGGAGTTCAAAGACACAGCATGAGCACAAATCATAATCCCCTTGATTTTGCTGCTCTGACCATCCTCCTCGGCCTCAGCCTGTTGTTATGCTTCCTAGTAAGGCACAATCATTCTTCTGAGTTAGAGAAGGCTCAAATGTCCAGGACGTTGATTTATTATGGTCTGACGAATCTCCTCCCATTTCCACACTCCTTACAAATGACCAGGCAGAGTTGAGCATGCGGAGATATGGGCGAGGTAGTCATTGTGCGAAGCCATAGTATGGGATCCTAAAAGAAAACACTTTATAAAGTGTCATCAAAAATGTTGACTTCGATTTATAAACAACCTTTGATGGAAGGTGGCAAGGTAGATTGAGGACATTATAGGAGCCACAGAGTGGAAAGAGACCTGGGTTCAAATCTTGTCTCGGCCACTTCCTAGCTGGGTGACCACCGGAAGCCTCGGGCTCCTTGCCTATGAAATGAGAGCAGTGATACCAGCAATTGTCATGAAGCAATAATATATGCAAAACCCTTTGCAAATTTTAAATCACTCTTTAAACAACAGCTATTTATATTTATTATGTGAGACAGAATCTTTAAGTAACAGAAAACATTCACAGCTCTCTAACTTGGGAGTGCATGCCAGTGAATGTAAGAAAGATGAATAGGATTGTCCTGTTCTAGTGGTAATCCAATGAATATTTACTAATCAGCCTTCCAATTATTAAAATAACCTGATGACCACCTTCACTGTAGAATTTATACTTAATTTGCTGCTGGAGCTCAGTAAATAGGAAGCAGGAAAAGAAAATAATGCTTGCTGGAACAAGTGGAGTTCTGCTTTGGTGAGAAGTGACAAGCAAACATACCAAAATCCCCTTCTTCGGCCCCGTGAGATATGATGACTGTCCATGTATGAATAGCCCCACGCTGGAATTGTTTGGACATATGTGAAAGTTGATGATTGACCTCTAAGACCTTGGCTCCCATCCCACAGAGGCTGATGCAACCCTGACACTAGTTGGGGTCTGTCTAGATACAGCAGAGAATGCTAGCATTCTATCCCAGGAAAATGTAGCCCAATTTCTACTTGAGTGAGAATTTAGGGGAAGCTCAAGGAGAAGATAGAAAACTATCATTCTATTCAATTCCATGCAACAAACGTTTATTAATCCTTTACAACCAGAAAATCATTGTACTAAGAATGTAAAGACAGAAAAAGAAAAAACAAATAAAGCAACCCAAATCCAACCTTGCTCTCAAGCAGCTCACATTCTAATGGCAGACAAGCTGATACCAAGTTTTACATCCTTTATATAAAGTGATTTTGAGAGTGAGAAGACCAACTGTGTTCCAAGCAGTGGTCTTATGTGGGAGAGGCAGATGACGGTTCTCATATACAGAGGTGGGGAGTAAAAGGAAATGTTCCCACATAGCTGGGAGGCTTCTCCATTTCTACTGGGACCTCCTTTTTTGCCATATACCAGAGAATGAGACCAAAGTTGAGAAGGGTTGTTTAAAAAAGCATTATCTGTGGAAGTCTGGAAGATACGAGTTCAAATACAAATCCAATCTGGCCTTAGATGCTTCCTAACTGTGTGACTCTGGGCAAGTCACTTAACCTCTGTCTACCTCAGCTTCATCCACTGTAAAATGGAGATCATAACAGCACCTAGTTCCCAAGGTTGTTCTGATGATCAAGTGTGGTGCCTGGCATGTGGTCATCACGCTTATTTCATAGATGAAATCCTTATTTCTGTGGACGTAGAGTCCTGCTCACTGAAAGACACAAAACTGGGAGATGCCTATCTCCCTCATCCTCTCACTTCCAAGTTCAAGTCTGCAAACCAAATCCCGTTCAGACCTTTCAACCCGTCCTAACATCTGGTCGATTACTCTTAGAGCGTGAGCCCTGTGAAACCCTGGCAGAGGCTGCACCACGGCTGAGCTTCCAGCAAATGGGTCAGAAATGCAGCCCTCCCTCATGTCTCTTCTTGTCCTCCTCCTAGTAAATCAGTGCAGATTCTCATGCCAGCCTTCCTGAAGGCAGCAGAAGCTGCTCGAGGAAGACTATCTCAGGCTCTCCACATGCTTATACAGGTGAATACCGTTGTGCCCAGCGGTCAGAATGTTCATCTGTTAAACAAGAGCATAGTTTCTCATTCATTCTGACTAATAAAAATGAAATATTCTATATGATTCAGAAATATGATGATTCAGGGGCAGCTACGTAGTTCAGTGGATAGAGCACCAGCCCTGAAGTCTGGAAGACCTGAATTCAAATATGGCCTCAGACCAAACACTTGAACGTACTAGCTGTGTGACCTTGGGCAAGTCACTCAACCCTGATTGCCTCACTAAAAAAAAAAAAAGAAAACAAAAAGAAATATAATGAGAGTCAACCAAGTTTTCCACTCTCTTGACCCCACATGCTTAAATATCCCAATGGATCCATGCTATCATTGTTTAGATTCTGTCCTACAGCACATATCATTCTCTATCCATGGCTCTACATTGTTTGCCTCTTGTACATGCCTCACACAGAGTTCACCACAAAAGGTATATGTGACATACTGAAGTTCATCTGAGCTTTCTTTATCACATAAAACAAAATAAAATCATACCATTTTGGTTCAAGTGGAATAGTATGTTATAGGGCTTTAGTCAAGCACAATATTTCCCACCTTGGACGGAAATGAGAGATGCCATGGCACAATGCATAGGGTTGACTGAGGAGTCAGGAAAATCCAGGTTAAAATCCTGCCTCTGACCCATACTGGCTATTTAGCTCTAGTGGTTAGTATTCAGTTGTTTTCGGTTGTATCTGACTCTTTCTGACCCCATTTGGGGTTTTCTTGGCAAAGATCCCGGGGTGATTTGCTATTTCCTTCTCATTTTACAAGTGAGGAAACTGAGGCAAACAGAGCTAAGTGACTTGCCCAGGGTCACACAGCTGGTAAGTGTTTGAGGCTGGAGACCTCATGAAGATGAGCCTTCTGGACTCCAGGACCAGGTATATACTGCACCACCTGTGTTTGGCCCTGGGCAACTTACAATCTCTCGGTGCCTCAGGCAGATCACTAAGCCTGATGATTTAAATTGTGAGAAAGGTCCTGATCTCTATTGGTAGAGGGATTTCTCCCCTTTAATAAAATCATGGATGTGGACCAAAACGAATGAACCAGACCAAAATCACGGGAAAAGTAGTTGTGATGTTTCTCCCTTGACTGGCACAAAGTTAGGGAAGGAAGTGTGGGTTTTTATTCTATACATTTCAACCAGTAAAACTCTTCTTTTATCTGGCATTCCAAAAGAATTTTCCCCTGTTGTATATATCAGATTTTTGCTGGTAGCTACAGCTTTAATGATACCTGGTAAACACACAATCATGTCAATTTGGGACTTTTGCAATAAGCATTTTTCCCCTTCCCTTGCCTCTCCCACAAAATATCTTTATGGAGGTCTACAAAGGCTACCTTTCATTCCATTCTCAATACAGCCCTCCAAATTAATGGTTTCTATTAATTAGCAAGTAAAGCTGAACAGAAAGGTAAAAAAATGGAGGGTACAGTGTTTTTCATCCAAAGGTACTCTGCTTTAAAAGATGTTAAACAGTGGAGCCAGGTTTTAATGAATTCTGAGATAGGTTTTAATTAGGGTTGACATATGAACTGAGCAGCCCCACGGTCCCCCATAACATGAAGGGTTCTTTTGAGAACTAAAACCTAGAATTATTCTCTGTAATTAGTGTTCTGAATGAAAAGATACAAATGGCATATTTGGGGTGCTGGGAGAATACTAATGCCAACCTCAGTCGCAGCAGGCAACCAGCGCTTCCTCGCTGCCATTGGCTGATGGAGCTCCGAGTTCCCAATAGTAACCTTGTTGGCATCCAATCAACAAATGAAAGGTGCCAGGATGGTGTGTTTGCTCCTTCTCCACAGTCTCAGGATAATTTAACTTCCTACTCATTTTCTGTCTAGATCTAAAGGCATTTTGTATTCGCTGTGGCTCTGAAAAACAGCGCTGATGGCTGCTGCCATGTCAGACCTGATTGAAAAATGGCAGACAAGCTGCCTACGATGCGGTTCAGGTAGAACTTTATAGATGAGAGTGAGTCAGAGGAGGCACAAGAGAATAGGCCAGCTTTTAGGAGAATCATGTACCTTGTTAATTAGCCTGCACATCATTGACTGCCTTCCACAGTGAAATTCATTTCACGTCCCCAGTGATGAGGTGGAATTCCTGTAACTGCTTCTTTGATACAGCTCAGGAGAGACAGAATGGGGTTATTTTAAAATATTGCCATAACCTACAGCTGTAAAAGCTTCCCCCAAAACCAAAGCCTCCTTCAATGCCTGATAATAGTTGAAAGAGAAAGAAAATGGAAACTCTGCCAAAATGTGGTTCATAGTAGCTTGGCCACCTTTTCAATACTTTCAATAATTATATTGGATTGGGAGAGGTATACTTAACACTTTGAGGGGAAATATAATATAATATAATATGATATAATATGATATAATATGATATAATATGATATAATATGATATAATATGATATAATATGATATAATATAATGTAATATAATGTAATATAATATAATGTAATGTAATGTAATGCGATACGATACGATACGATACGATACGATACAATATAATACAATATAATACAATATAATACAATACAATACAATACAATACAATATAATATAATATAATATAATATAATATAATATAATATAATATAATATAATATAATATAATATAATATAATATAATATAATATAATATAATATAATACAATACAATACAATACAATACAATACAATACAACACAACACAACACAACATAATACAATACAATACAATATAATATAATATAATATAATATAATATAATATAATATAATATAATATAATATAATATAATATAATATAATATAATACAATATAATATAATTAATACAATATAATATAATATAATATAATACAATATAATATAATTAATACAATATAATATGATACAATATAGTGTATGTGTACAAATACATATAGTTTGATTACCAAAAATGAGAAGGAAGAAATTCTAGCAATAAATCTTCTGATTCTACCCAGATAGATAAAATCATCAGTATCATCTCCTCCTCTTCTGTGTCCTCCTCTTCTTCTTTTTCCTCTTCTTCCTTGCTGTTTCTCCTCCCCTTAGCTTTGCCCTTCCTTCCTCTTCCTCCTTCACTTTTTCTTGCTTCTTTTCAACCTGTTTTTTACCCATCTTGATCCTTTCCCTCTCCTTCTTGATCTTTTTCCTCTCCTCCTCTTTCACTGCCTCTTCCCTTTTCTCATTGTCCTTCTCCCTAATCCTGTTTCTTCTCTTTTTCCCACACTTTTCTCCTTCTTCTCCTCTTACCCCATCCACATGGTTACAATTCCTATTTGTTTCTAGTACACTGAGAAATTCAAGCAATATCAGACAGGACCCTACCCTCTTAGAACCTATAATACAAAATGGGCAATGCCAGTGTAGGCCAGGATATAACTGGAGGCACAAAGATTGTAAAGTGATTCTGCCTGTCCCAAGTAAATATTAGAGCAGAAATACATTACAAAACAAACATTTATTCATTATATAACTTCTAGCATTTATTAAATAGCAGTGGTTGTGAAATCTGCATATTTTTGTAGTCAAACCTTCATAATTTCTAAAGCTAGACCTTTTGTGGGCAAAGGAGATTTTAATAAGGGAAGAAGTGTGTTTGTTTGCTTAGAAGAGGATGCAAAGAGCCCTGGTTCCACCATAAGAACACTCAGTGAAGAACACAATAATTAGATTTACATGGGAAGCAGTGAAGAGGAAGACTCATCCGTTAACTTAGCTTTAGAAAAAATACCTCCTCCTCACCAAATTGCATACTTCTGGTATTAGACATTTCAAATTCAGAAAACTATCTGAAGACATTCTGACTAGGAAAAATGAATCATCACAGTAATTTATAGAAATTAGAAATTTTTCATAATTTTTAAAAGATTAAAAACAGACTCTCAGTACTAAAAACTGAGGATTTTTTGGAAGGTTCAACAAACAATCACCTTTTTACAGAATCTGCCACAAGCAAGCTTCCATCCTCATCAGAATGAGCAGTCGAGATGCCTTTCATTGTGTAAAGCGTGCCACTTAGGGCAATTAATGAAGTGACTGACACCTGTTCACATTCTAATGTTCCTGGACAGCTTTGCATATTATTCTTGTAAAACTTCCATTTTCACTCCATTTCCAAGCACTTCCTTCTTCTTCTGGATCTAATATTCTCCCAAATAAAGAGACTCCACAGGATAGGACAGGATTCTGACATCTTCTTTGGAGTATTTCATCGACTGACCCGTGGTGAAGAAAAGGAAAGGCAGCTGATAAGAAGCCAGCTCACTGGAAGGTCAAAATGGTAAGACAAGGAGAGAGAGAGAGAAAGATTTTTTTCTTCCATCTTAAAAAACTCATCATAGCAAATGAAAGAAAGGTCTATATTTCATGAAGAGGAAACAATTCTCTTTTGTGAAAGAGCAAGATGTGGGTAGTCCGGCATCCTCTTGTGAAAATTAACTAGAAGAGGGCGTTGCCTAGCTCAAACTACACTTGGGACAAATTCCATGGAAAGCTCAATGGATGGAGGATGCAGTGTGCAGGGCAGGACTACTGTAGGTTCTGGGATGGGAAACTCATCCCATGGAGGGTTTGCCATGACTCAAGAGCACTCAGAAGCAAGATAAAGGGACAGCAGTTGATGTGGAGAAGAAGTATGGAAGCATGCCTTTGTTTGTGGGGAAGAGAGGGCAAGTGTACTCCCCTGGATGTTAGCACCCTGGGTCAAAG
This sequence comes from Phascolarctos cinereus, assembly GCF_003287225.1. Classification (NCBI taxonomy): domain Eukaryota; kingdom Metazoa; phylum Chordata; class Mammalia; order Diprotodontia; family Phascolarctidae; genus Phascolarctos; species Phascolarctos cinereus. Next base: position 472,453,638 of record NW_027555958.1, on the reverse strand, counting down.
CCCCATTTGTCCTTTGATAGTTACTATTCTGCATGAGAAGTCACATGAGCTATGGTTACAAGATACTAATTCACTCTTCTCTTCCATATCTGGACTAATTCCAGAGTGTAAAATATTTTATTATTAATAAGAATGAAAAGATGATGTCATGGCTTAAACACATGCAGATATACACACATGCTCATGCATGCATAAGTATTACTATAACTTCTTCTAAGCACTGGCACCAGTCAATACCCACTCAGAGCATCAACTTAGACCATTAATTGGTAAAAGGCATAAAAAGCCCTACCCACCTACAGGACCATCTTGTGGATCCTAATGAGAAGAGAGCTGGATTTAGAGGCAGAACATCTGTGTCTGAACCCCGTTTCTGCTCTTTCCCACTGAAGTGATCCTTAACTCTCAGAAGCCTCGCCTGGAAAATGAGGAAACCCTAACTTGAATTCCAACTAGTTGACTTCCAAAACCCTCCCAGCTCTAAAACCATGACCCATTTCCTACATGACGATGTTTTTCTTCTACTGTTGTTAATTTGTCTGCCTTCATTAGGCCATAAAGTTCATTTCATTTTCCTTCCCAGAAATGTCAGATAATGAAAGAAAAGAGAATTAATGTGAAAACTAGCAAAATAATCAAGAAAAAAATCTGCTTGTATGACATATGAGTGAGATTTACATTCTAGTCAAAGAAATGTAGAAAGAGATTCATGGAGGAAAATGATGGATCCTAAGCAGCATGCCACACCTCAGGTATGCCATACCTGGGAACACAGTTCTGAAAGGAGAAGCATACCACCCTCCTTTGGAACATTCCTTCTTCCAGGGCAGCCTGCTAAAATACACAACTCAAGTGCACACTGCCGCACATCTGTGAAGAATTGCTATCAACGTCTATCTCCTTTCATCAAGTCTGGGGTGCCACACTCGGCTGTTTTGATGCAATCAATTGACAGAAAATACACACTTGCAAAATTGCTTCAGCTAAAAGCAAAACTCGGTGAAATTCCATCTTCACTTTGATGCTGTACAAGGTAGTAAGAGTTTTTATGTCTGTTAGCAGAACAACTACAAAAGTAATTCGCCACCCTCCTGGAAATCAGTTTGCAGTGATAAATAATTAGATCTTTAATTGTGATGCAAGAGAAAAGAATTCTCCATCGGAGACTGATATGTATAGATGAAGAATACACACACACATGAACATATACACATATAAACATATATAGCTCATACGTAAACACATACATATATAAACACATGTGTATATGTATGTGTATACACACACTATACATACATACATAGTCCAGTCTGGGCCTGTGAACTGTTACTTCATCTCTCTAAGGAATGGGTCTCCTTGTTCCTAGGCATCATCCCACTAGCACAGAACCACCACCCCAACACTTGATGTCTTAGAGAGTTGCTGGAAGGGCTGAGAATCTGCAAGTGTCAGATACACAGCTACTATGAGTTCGAGACCAAAGGTGAACCCAGGTATCTCTGCCTCTAAGGCCAAAGTTCTATGTACCACATCACACTGCCTTTTTCTCAAGGTTTATAAATAGATTAAAAAAAAACCCAAACCATTTCTCTAAGCAAAACCATAAATACCCTCAATATTCATAGTTCTAAAAAACTATGAATCCTCTTTGGTCTATTTGCCAAGCTTTTTAGCTTTTCCATCTAGGCATTCCACTGTGGAAGGAAAGAGGGAGGAAGGAAGGAGAGAAGGAAGAGAGAGAAGGAAGAAGAAAGGGAGGAAGGAATGAATCGAGGAAGGAAAGAAGGAAGGAGGAAAGAAGAGAAGAAGGGAGGGGGGAGGGAGGAAGGAGTAATAGAATTGTAATTCTCCTTTCTTTAAAGCTCAAACCTAAAGACACATTTAAAGGTGGATGCCATAGAAGCCAAAATATTTTTATTACCACTTTCCTAACCAAAATTTGTGTCACTATTTGTGTATTAGCACCAAGAGAAGTCCAAAGTACACGTTGATGCTGGCATGTTGTCAAAGGCAGCAAAGGTAAGAACGCTGCAGCACTGAGCTTATGGCATATAGACCTTTTCTGTTCCCTAACTGAGGGGTAAGAAGCTGTGGATGGATGGCCTGGAACAATCCCCATGGGGACAGTTGCTATCAGGCTTTGATGAATATAGTGATGGCTGGAATGAAAAGAACTGACACTGATGGAGAACTTCAAAGTCTGTGAGGGACTTTGCCCATTTCATTTCATTTGGTCCTTGCAATAATGTTGTAAGATAGTAAGTACAGCTATTATCATCCCCATTTTGCATATGGGTAAAATGAGGTTTAACAAAACCATACAATCACATGTTAGAAGTCAGATTCAGACTCAGCTTTCTCTGGACACCAAGCTCAGGGCTCCTGCTACTCCACTACTGACTCCCAGTGCCTGCTCCATATTGACTATGTTGGACTCATACATAAATCAACTTCCATAGAGCTATGGAGTGCTGAGGTGAATTGAATCTAATTTAATTCAATTGAATTGAACAGAATTATATCATCCACATTATCAAATGATAGAGCAGACAAGAATTCTAGATTTGAAATCAGAAAACTTAGTTTTGAATCCCAGCTTTGCTATTTGACCGGCTGTGCCCAGCAGCAGATTGTGTGGCCTCTCTGTGTCTCTCTTTCCTCCACTGTACAAGGAAAAGCTGGAAGTTGCTGGCTTCTAAGTGCCCTTTCAGATTTTGGGAATCTTTAGTTTGCGAGGTATTCAAACTTCTCTCATCTGCAAGTGTGGCCCTCTCATTGCTTCAGTGATTTTCCTGTCTCTTTAAGACTACCTCATGAAAATGGCAAGATCGCACTTCCATAACATCGTCTTCAGGTGTTATTCTCTAGAACAGCTACAAGTCAAATGATTCAAGGGATCAGGAGCCTTCCCTTAAAGGACTTCAGGTGATGCTACTGCTGTTTATTGTTTTATCTGTTGGGTCTGACTCTTCATGATCCCAATTGGGGAAGAGATATTGGAGCGGTTGGCCATTTCCTTCTTCAGCTCATTTTACAGATGAGGAAACTGAGGCAAACAGGGTTAAATGACTCACTCAGGATCACGCAGTTATTAAGTGTCTAAGGTTGGATTTGAACACAGGAAGACAAGTCTCCCTGACTCCAGGTCCAGGGCTCTAACCACTCTAACTACCTGCCTTGGGGGATGGTCAATATCTCTTAGTAGGTTCACCATGTTTCTATCTTGACCCTGTGGAAGGTGACAGGAAAATTAGTGTCCTAAGGTTCAAAGTCCCCTGTAATTTTAAACTTGTAACAGGCTGAAGGTGGGTCTCCTGATTGTGCTCTTAAAATTGTCATACCTTGAGAACATTTGACAATTTGAACCAAAAGCAGAACAAAGAACTATATCAGAAGAATAAATAGCAAACAATAACCCTTGCATTCATTCATTCATTCATTCATTCATTCATTCATTCATTCATTCATTCATTCATTTAACTGAGCCCTGGACCTGGAGTCCAGGAGAACTGAGTCTGACCCCAGACACATGCTAGCTCTGTGGTTGTGGGCAAAGTCACTTTGCTCTGTCTCAGTTTCTTCACATGTAAAATGGGGATAAGAGTACTTCCTTCCCAAGGCTGCTGAGAGAACATAATATTGGTCAAGTACTTTGCAAACCTCGAAGTGCTATGTAAATGCTTGGTATTTCTGTTGCTAATACTGTTCATACATATATGTGTATATGTATATGTATATGTATGTATGCATGTATATACACACATATATTTACACACATACATACACACACACATATATATACACACACATATACATATACATATTTTAAAGACTTTTTTTTTCCAAAGCACATTGCTGGATTGTTGTACCATAATTCAATTAAAAGAACAGTGATAGATAGTAATTACAAGTCCTTTAAGGTTTGCAATGTACTTTACAGATATCGATCCTTATAATGATGCTATGAAATTATCATGTTACAAAATCAACACTATTGTTGTACTCACCTTATAGATGACAAAACTGAAGCTAAGAATGGCTAAGTCACAGGCCCAGAGTCACACAGCTAGGAAGGCGCTCATGAGGAGTCCCACTGAGGTTTTCCTCCTGCTGGGTCCAATATTCTATACATTATTATACAATATTCTTCTAGGTGCCTGGGGAAGGGAAAGGGGAGAGGAATGTAGTAAAGCGCATTGCCAACAGATGCTTAAGGAGACCTAGCCCAAGCTTCACCATTGTTGGGAACTTTCAATATGGCAACTCTCTCTACCAAAGCATATTAACATCTGTAACTTAGAATCTTAGAGAAACTTGTGGCCCCCTGAGAGGTTAGGAATTGACCAAGGGGACTTCAACCCGGGTCTGCCCAACTCCAGTGCGTTCTGCCTGTCTTTTTGTTTGTTTATTTTCCTAACTTCACAAAAATCAAGTAAAATCCCAAATAACTTTTTGTGCGGTTTATTTAAAAAAGTAAAACATTTTATTTCTTTCAACAAAACTGTGCTTCTCTTATAACCAATCTGCTTGTGAGAAATGGCCAAACATTTGATAGTTCTGTAATTATCTACATGCCAGGTTGTTGGAACAGAGTTTCTAATTGTGAACACTTTGCTTTAAACACGAACCTCCCTGATGGATGGAAAGAATTGGCTAACGACAGATGGCTGATTGAAAAAGAGCATTTTCAGGGGGCAGAGATTGAAGGCTTATAAACACATAGAGCTCAAAATTTTATCGAATCTTTTGTCATTTTCTTTGAATAATAAGAAGTACACAGTTCATATATATATGTATATATATATACATATATATACATATATATACATAAAATATTTGTTACCCTTTTTAATAGAGCCAAATTTCTTAAGATTTTTTTCAGATTTTTATAATTCCTTGAAGATGGCTCAATATTTATACACTTCTTGTTTCCGGATCATTGTCATTAACCACATATTATGGTGTTATGTCAAGGACCTATGATTAGATGGAGAAAAGCAAAAAAGTTAACAAGACAATATGACGGCTCAGTAATATGGGCTCTAGATTTATTGGCCATAACTGTGATTTAAATTATTCTTCCTTTGTGATTAGGTGGATCTCCTATGTGCCAAAGCAATAGTTCCTAACATCCTAAATCATATTATATACATCTTTTTAATAGCATCCGATACATATCGGTGATGTCTTTTCTTTGAACAGCAATGCTAATCTTACAAATTATTTTTTGATGTCTGAATTTTTCACATTCTTCATCATGTTCTTTTGTGATGAATTAATTATTATATTTCATTTAACTTTCACTTCCAAAAGCAGGACTTGATATTTCTGTAAAATATTAAGCTGAAAAGGTGGTAGATAAAAATGAGTCTATTTTTTTTCCCTTTTCTATCAAAAGTTATACTGGAATAATTCTATTTGTAAACTTAAGAGGGCACCAGAAATCAGTATTTAATGTGTGATTTTGATACCTTTCCCAAAGTGAACAGATGCCCCCAAATGGTCAGCCTATAGTCATCAACCTTGTTCCACATTCCTGTTTACCTTTTCATATAAATCAAGCACATTCATTAAGTATTATTGGCCCTGTAATGGGCCTGTATTTTCCCTTGAAAGACTTCATTTCACCACTACATCATACAAGTAAGTGTATGTGGATAGTAACTAGGCTATAGAGAGAATGAATTTCTTAACTCAAGTGGTGTATTTTTTTTTCATTTTTTTAAAGCATCAGAGACTGCCCCACTTAGAAAATCCATCTGCAATACATTTTAGAGCAAATGACTTCATTTCTGAACAAGCCACATGAGATTTTCCCTATACAAATCAAACATTAGTAATGAAAAAAAGTGATTTTGGAGCAGAAATCATTAAACTGGTAAAGTCTATTTACTTTTCAGATTAAAGAACTTGCCAGCTGAGTAGGACTTTTTTCCCTTCCTTCATTAAAGGTAAAAAGAAACCTTTGCCATTCGAACTAGAGAAATCTAGCTTCATAATTTAGTACGCCAATTACAATGCAATTTCAATCTTGGAATTGCCCTTTTCCAAAGTTAAGATCACCCTGGAGAAAGGGTCCATATCTTAATGGCCACTGCACCAGGAACTGAGTTCTTTTGGACATTCTGACAAGTACTTAAGGTATATGGTTAGACAGTTAAGCTTCATTAGAAATGTACATTTGACAAAGCAAATGTATGCTCACTTATTACTCCTAGTGGCTGAGGTGACAGGTCGCTTTTTTAACAGTTGAGTGAAAAATCAACTCAAAGGAAAAGGCATAATGCTCTCTCTATAAGATGATCCTTTGTGAGTATCTGATTTCACCATTTTCCTGTCCTCTGTTTCTCACTTGTTTTCTCTGCTAAGTTGCTTTCTACACACACATACACACACACACACACACACACACACACACACACACACACACACAATATACATGTATTTCCCATGGTGCTCATTGACATGGGTACTTCCATATTACAACCCTTCCATGACTTCCTATCCCATGTGACTCACATCCATGTCTTCCTATGATTCACAGGGGATTCCCTCAACAAGTTAGGAGACTTCCATCTATTCTCTTAACACTATGTGGATACCAAAGGAGAATGAAGACCATCCTTTGGTTATCCTCCTCTCTTACTATATGACTTGCCTCTCCCCTTTTCAAAGAAATGTGTGATCCATATACCAATATGTGAATGTGTGGCCATAGCTAATGTTTTCATTTTTTTACATAGGATGTTGTTATATACTGTGTCTAAGTAAATATGGGCAAGTATGTGTTTTTAAAGGAGATTAAAGTTAATAAATGCTTCCTTGGAAGTAATTAACTCCAGAATTGGAGAGCAGAATGCAGGTCAGGTTGTGGGTGTTCACAGTTTAATTTCTCTCAAGCTGGCTTGACGTGCATTGCATGGGAGTTCAGTCCAAAACTAGGAGTCCCTACATGGGCCAGTTCAGAAGAGGCCATTAGCCCTAAGACCATTTTGTCATTTTCATTTGAATGAGATAAAATGTTATTTTGTTCAATTTATTCTGTTCCCAATACACAACGATCCACATCCCGTTGTGTGTGAGTAACAAATTAATGCTTTACCTGAACACAATAATGGAAAATTCTGATAAATTAAAGCAATATCTGTTGAAAGTAAGCCTTAGGAAAAATGTCTCCATGTGATAATTACTAAACTAGTTTCTGTGAACCAGCAAACTTTAACAGAAACATTGAGTCATTGCAATGTCCAATCTTGTTGAAACAATTATAAGGCTATTTTTAAAAAAAAGCAATTGTATTTGATTAACATGATAAGAATTTAGACATTGAAACAAATTTTTAAAAATGAGTTTAAAATATCTCAGTTTCATAGGATTATAGGACTTAGTACTGAAAGCGGTTCTATAGATTTAAGGAAATTCAACAGTCATTTATTAGGTGTCTGGAGTATACAAAGCAGTATGGGAGATAAAAAAAAAACTGAACTAAGTCATAGTCCCTGCTTCATGGACCTTACAATCTAATGGGGAAATCAGATACAAATACAGTTAACTATACTATGCAATAATATAAAATAAGTCTTTTAGACAGATATGAAGTCACTCTATCAGGTCTAGGGGAGGAAGATTTCAAGGGGAAACAAAAGATTGTGAAGGCTTTGAGAAGCTGGACTTTTACTGCTTCACTTATTAAAGATATTAGATTCAACCCCTTTTATTTTATGATAAGGAAATTATTCAAGGTCCCACAATCATGCTACCAGTTGTCAAACCCCAATATATTACAGAGTCTGTTCTAAGAAAGAGACAAACAAACTTAGGGTGTGAGTATTCACAGTTTAATTTCTCTCGAGCTGGCTTGACATGCATTGCATGGGAGTTCAGTCCAAAACTAGGAGTCCCTAAGTGGGCCAGTTCAGAACTGGATCAATTTGGGATTTGGGGGTACAGGGTTATATACCTTTTCAACAGGGGCCCATATCAACCCACCATCATTCCAGACCATTCCCAGCCTTGGTTTATCTAGGCAGAAGTATATGTCTTCACCCAAACCAGAGTATGATAAAATCAATTCAGGTTGGGTCGGGTTTGACCAGGGTAAGAAGATTCAATGCAATCTCATTATCAGTAATGTCCTTCTGAAGAACTCTGAAGCAGAAGGCTGGGGCAGGGAGAAGCTCTGAGTCTAGATATCATTTTTCACACAGTAAATATTTGTGAAGTATCTTCCATTTACCAAGCACTGTACTGATGTCTCTAGGGATAGGAAGACCCAACTGTAATAATGTCTGCTTGACCTGGTTGTGAATGACTTTAAATACCAGACAGAGAAAAGTACCAGACTAGGGGAAATAGGGAGCCACTAAAGGTTATTGAACAAGGGAGTGACCCAATCAGACTTGTGCTTTAGGACCATCACTTTCATAGCTATTTGGAGGAAAGGTTGGAGAAGAGAAATTAGAGGAAGGAAGAGAAAGCAATGAGGAAATTGTTCTAACATTCCAGTCAGAGCGATAAGGGCTTCTGGGTAACAAACACCCGACTGAGCATTGAATCCATGTCTTCTGATTCTAAATCAATTGTTCGAGCGCTATTAAAGAAAAGAGATAATTAAGGGTTATGTTGAACTCAAGTGTATTTTACTATTTCACTCAGAGCCCTCAAAACTTGGATCAGATGTTCTATATACGAATTATTTTTATTTTGCCCTCCGAGAGCAGGCTAGCTTCTTTTGTAACCTGATTTTTACAAACCAAGACACTAATTAAGTAGACCTAGCAAATATACTTCATTCAGAGTTCATAGTCTTAACATGTGTGTGTGTGTGTGTGTGTGTGTGTATGTGTGTGTGTGGGTGTGTGTTTGATAGAGCCATCTAGGGGTCTCATGAAGTCTGTGGACTCCTTTTCGGAATCATGTTTTTAAATGTATAAAATAAAATATACAGGATTGCAAAGGAAATTAATTGTATTGAAATACAGTTTTCAAAACATTCTCACAGACCCCGGTTGAAGAAGCTGTGCCTGATTTAGAATGTTTACTGTGTAGCAGCTTTGATGTGACCTCTTACAGATATCAGCACAAATAGCCTTTTTTTCACATTCATCCTGTAGACCATACACCTAAAAAGCCTAATTATTTCATTTTTGTTTCTGAAATTCAACTACCAAATGGATATTTATTTAAATATTTCATTAAATAAGGTTGTAACCATCTTGAAAGAAAAGAAAATTAGAAATGGAAATGAGGATGACATCTGTGGCAGAGTCAGGTATAGATTTAAAGTGGTTAGGGTCGTCCTTGACTTCCCAGGCTCCCTTTCTGTAGAGTCCAGAAAGGACGTATTTACACAAATCATAACTGAAAAGTCAACTGCTACACTTCACAAGACAAAATCCACAAAAAATTCCATCCATTTTCTCTCTCTTCTTCTATCACATTTCTCTGAAAGCATGGCATAGACTTAGAAGAAAGAACTAGTTGTCTTGAGGACACCATAGGCCTTACAATTTACCCACCATCTTTAAACAGAACAGTGGCTCCTCCTCAAAATAACTTAATGCCTCTTGAATATGGGACATTTGTCTAGACATAGGACTAGCTTAAAGGTCTTATTTCTGAACTGCAGGCCTTAATTTCTGTTGAGAGGGGTCCCTGCCAATAGCCATCCTACAGCCTTCATACAATGAGGTGGATCTTTGATCTGTCTCCCAGGTCCCTACTTTTATTTCTTGGGGAAAGCTACTGAATCTTGGCTCATCTTTTAGATTTTGTTCTAACCTACTAAGGCCCACCAGAATGCATTTTTTAAAATGTGGTTTATACAGAGAGTTACTTCTTTAAACTGTTGTTTGTTTGTTTTTTAACTTGTTAATATGATGCTACCAGAGCCCCTGAAGGAATTGTTTCAACCTTAGGCTTTATATTCAACAGACTGACTTTTGGCACAAAGTGAAAAGTATTTATTTAAACCAACTCAGATCCAAATAATGCAACAGATTGCCTACTTATGTCTCTGGTGGCAAGAAGGAGAGGACACCAATAATTGGTTTGACTCATATATATATATATATATATATATATATATATATATATATATACATATATATGTATATATATATGTATATATATATACATATATATGTATATATGTATATATATATATGTATGTATATATATGTATATATATAATAGTTATAATTATATATATTATAAATATAAATATATATACATATATAATATACATACACACACTCATACACATACATATACATCTAGTTACAATGGCTTTGAGGGAGTTAGTGCCATGGATTCTTGTTCCAATGGCTCAGTGGCATTCTCTGTTGTTACTCTGATTAGCTCTCTCAGCTATGTGGATATCCCATCCAATGAAGCTGACCAGACCCGTTCATCCCTCTCCCATGTTGCTTCTCTTGTTCATGTCTTCCCACAAATCCTCTGTAGGAATCCACCCAGTATTCCAAGGTTATTTCTCTACATTTGATGAAATTGTATGGAGATAAATGCAGTAGTAATCCCTTCTTAAGTGACCAGTTCATCCTCTTCCCCCACCAACTCTCTGTAGTCCATTGCTTTTCTTTTGTCAATCATTTTGTTTGAGATTCAAGCCATATAGTCACATGAAATAGAAGGAGAGAGGGATTAGAAAAATAAATTTACTAATGCTCAAAATAGCAATGATTTCAAAAATATCTGATAAAGCATTATATACATCCTAATTGGGAAAAAAAAGTATTGATTATATATGCTAAAAGATAAATGGGATTCATTATAGTGCTTGATGAGAAGGAAAACAATCTGAGCAAGATATTTCATTGAGTAAATTGTTTTCAGGGAAACATTTGGGAAAATTGCTAAGAGTATAAATGAACAATTCTTGCCGCTAGGAAGGAAGTGCATTCTACTCATAATTTTGGAGTTGGTCTCCGAGCATCAGAGAAGAAAACCTTCCTCACTATGCCTAATGGACTCCTCACCTACATCTAGCAGAAGAATGTTGTTGGCATTAGAGCAAGGATTGGTCTAGAACTCTCTCCACTAACTTCAATCATATCCCATCCATAACTTAGAGTCTTAGACATTTGCCTGAGGCCCAGAGAGGTTAAGTAACTGCCTGTAGTTGCTAAGAGTCAAAGGTAGGGTTGGAAACTAAGCTTTTCTGATGCCAGCTCCAGCCACAATGCCAGGTTGCCTCTCTAATTATGTTACTATTTGCACTACATTTTTAAAAAGCTCTGTAAATTAACCTAAAATAAAAGATATTTTATGTAACCTAGACCCCAGGCACATACCAGTTCTAAACAATAAAGATCTGGCCACTAACATATGGAGACACTACAGGACAAGGGTGCCTGAGGTCAGGAGTACCAGCTATTCAGGCTTACTCTTTTTTTCTGAAAACAACCCCCACAAAGGAAAAAACCTGTGAGTGAGGGAGAAAAAGCTGTGAAATAGCAGAAAGTGGTCTCTCACCATATGTAGTATTCTTCAATTGTAGGGAGAAACTTAATTATCAGCATCACTGCTGGCTCCTATGATGGCCATAAATCATTTCTCATTGATATGATCACAGGAGCAGCAAATGGTAATATCCCCTCATCTATTTTGTTTTTACTCTTTTTGTTAAAGACATAGCTAAGCAACTGTGGAAACATATAGTTAATTTTAGCCATGTGTCTTTATCTGTTTTTACCCTTAAAAAAGTATATGGAAGCATGAAAGGAAAGACAGACTCAAATTTGCAAGGCAGCCATGCAAGTTGGGAAGACTCAATCATATACGGAGGGTTAACGTTTGGCTAGATTACAGATATGGTGCAATACCTTGCGCTGTTTACAAAGGACGTAAGTGTAGGAGTGGGCCTGAAAACCTTTGGGCAAAGGGGTAGAACGATCAAATTCCATTCACCAGATGCTTCTGAAGTGTCTGTCATTTTTCAACAGCATTGTCAATAATGATGAAGTCTAGTCCTGCAATTCAGAACATATGCCAGCCGAGGCTGTTGGGTTGTAGGCGCCCCTGGCATTCATCCCAAGGTAGGCTTCAAATGGCAGCCTGGCCACTCTAGACCCAGGTTCCTCGGAATCTGGAAGACACCCAGAAAGATAAATCAGGTGTGGAATTCCCATTTTCTCATGAAGAATGCCAACATGCATAATAAAGACACAGTATAGAGACCAGTCTTGGGATAGGACTTTGGAATTCTCTTGACACAACTAGTTGGAGAGAATGTTCTTGACGATTGCACCAAGAAACATTCTGATCTTTTTTTTTTTAAATTATGCCAGAATACTGTGGACCCGGAGACAAGCAAGTAGTTTATTGGCTATTATTCTCTCCCATTGCAATGCATAGCACAGGTGTCCTCATGCACATGCACGTATGGCCACACACACATACACATACACACATGCACACATGTACATTCACAGAGAAAATATTATACCATTCCTGGGGAAACAGTCCTATTGTTGGCTTACAATGTCAATGCAATCTCTAATTGTTAACCATTAGAAGTTTCCACATGGTCTTGCGGCCGCCGATGCCGCCATGGTGCCAATGAAGTGGCGCCTCCCCATCCACTCGACCCTGAAGTACCTGAGCCAGGTTGAAGAGCTCGGTCAAGGTCATGACCATGAATGACAACACCCATGGGGAGCGGAGCGAGGGAGCCAGGAAATTTGTGTTTTTCAACATTCCTCAGATTCAGTACAAAAACCCCTGGTGCAGATCATGATGTTTAAGAACAGATGCCATCGCCATTTCTGTGGTTTTATTTAGATTCTGGTGAACACGTCCTAGTGGATGGTGAGGACAAGAGCAACTAAGAGATCATGGAGCATATCAAAAAGATCCTTGGGGAAAATGAGGAAGTCCTCAAGATGGAGGAGCTAGAGAGAAAGAAACTTTCTCACCCAGCTAATTTTGGACCCAAAATCATTGCCTGTGGGTATGTGTCTGTGAAATGGAAGGACAGGTCCCTGCCCAGCCATTGTGCCTTTGTGCAAAAAGATGCCTGGCAAGTGTAACTCTGCTTTGAAAGCCAGTGCCGAAGACTGAGGGCCCACAGTGAAGGCTGCTGATGCCTGGGACTTCTGAGCCTGGGCTTGGAAGACCAAGTGATGAAGAGACAGGGACTCCCATGGTCTCAGCAAGTGAGACCTCTCTCCAGAGCTCAGGAAAGCCCAAGCTACTTAGTATTCAAAAGGCCCCATTTTAGACACCAGCACAAGCCTGGAGGAGCAAGAATAGGAATCAAGGCTGGGGAATTTCAGTGAAAAGACTTAGTTTGCTAATAAAACACTTTACATTGACTCTTTAAAAAAAAAGTCTCCACAAAGTAAAATTGTTCTCTTAGAGCTGGGTTCGAGTACCACCTCTTATATACACCAGCATTGGGACTGTGGGCAAATCATTTGAATACACACGCATATTTATATTTATATTCATATTCATATTCATATTTATATATAGCTGAGAAGGTGCTGGCTCACCTGAGAGCTCTGTTCCAATGAAATCACACATTCAGACCCTATTCCTCTCCCTATCACTGAAAATTAAAGTTGACAGTTACTTTGGGACACAAATACTTCAATAATTCAGCAGATGCATGCCCTGAATGGCCAGGGTACTTTCTCCATCCATGCTCCTTGTAACTCCTCCAGTCCTTGTCCTTTGGGATTCTAAGCCACGTCTTCCCCTAGTCCCTCTGGAGACATTCCACCTAAAGGCCTGGAAGTCTTCCCAGTCCTTTTGCACTTTTAGGTTCTAGTGGACACTTGGACTGGCCATCTGTTACCTTTAGTTCTTACCATATCACAGGCCTACGTTATTTTCTAATAATATATTTGACTATAGCTATTCTGTCATATGTTGTTATTGTTTTAGTCAGTTTTCAGTCATGTTCTACTCTTTGTGATCCCACTTTGGGGTTTCCTTGGCAAAGATACTGGAATGTTTGCCATTTCCTTCTCCAGCTCATTTTACAGATGAGGAAACTGAGGCAAACAGGGTCAAGTGACTGCCCATGGTTACACAGATAGTAAGTGTCTGAGATTGGATTTGAACTCAGGTCTTCCTGACTGTAGGCCCAGCACTGTGCACAATGGAGCCACCTAGCTGCCCTACATTTTAAAAATCGTATGTAAATATAAATATAGATATAGATATAGATATAGATATAGATATAGATATAGATATAGATATAGATATTTATAGATGTATGTATATATGTGTAGGGATATGATATGCAAAATACATACATTTTATAATTGTCATTTTAGTCCATTTTTGCAGCAACTTTGGTAGTTTCCATCCATAAATATTAACAAAATAATTTGTAAATATGGGCAAGGATAATGATAGTAAATATTATGGAGGAAAGATAATAAATTCTTCATTATTAATGTAAACATGCAGAATTCATAGCTCTATTCTGGTCAAATGCTAATAAGGTCCATTCTATGGGAACTTTTCTATTTAGTGACTTAGAAACAAATTCTAGCATAATAAAAAGGTAATGTGAATAAATATATTAATTATAATCTAATATGTAATTTTAAAGCCCACTTTTTAAAAGCACCCCACTCACTTATTAGCAAAGAAGTATGATTTGCATAAAATACTTTCATAATCATAGCATTGTATTCACCTTAAATACAGAGCATCTGTAAGTGTTTTGCCAGGACAAAACTAACATCACAGTGAACAGGCACTTGACATTTTTTTCTTCTTAGAGTCAACTTTGCCACAGGTGACAATTATCCTCCTTCCCAAGTAACATGTTTCCCATTTAGTTTTTGTCTTTCTGAAATTTAAGAGGATTTGACAAGTGAAATGCAGTTAATTCACAATTTCAGGCCATACATAGCATTTCAGTAACCACATTATTTCATGATTCCAGAGCCTGTTTCTCTATTCATCAGTCAGCTGCAAGAATTCAATTCAATTTAAGAAGGAAAATAGTCTGTATTTTACAGTTTTTAATTAGGGATAAGGGAAAGGGAGTGCCTATACAGACCCCAAACATTTCAATGAAAAAAAAAAGCCAAAAAAACTCACTTACCCAGAGGTTTGGACAATATGATTGATTAAATATAACTTGCTTTTTTCTCTAGAATTTAATTCAATTTGGTGTCACCAGGACGCTATCCTGGTGTGATCTCATCAAATCCCATGGTTTTCATTATCATCTCTATGGCAATAGCCCCCTCTTCTCTGTCCCGATCTCCAGTCCCACATCAATGGCCTAGTGGACATATGCACCTGGATTTCTACTACCCCGAGAAGCAATTTTAAAAGTTAGCATTGTTCAAGTCACTTAACTCTAATTGCCAATAAATAAAAATATAAACAAATGAATGAATGAATGAATGAATGAATAAATGAATAAATAAATAAATAAATGAAGTTAGCATTGTAGTCAAGATTTAAGCCATATAATAAAAGGATTGACTATGAAATCCTCTTAATTATTCTCCCTTATTAAATAGAAAACACCAATGGCCACAGGGTTTTCTGTAAGTAAGGGAAGCCCTCTGTAAGCCTTGGAGACTTTTAGAAACATGGATCATCTCCATCATTGTTGTTCGGACTGTGAAGAGATAGCTTAGCTTTCTTTTGGGAAGTCCATTTAATATTGAAAGATTAGTTATAGCGATTTAAGATGTCCAATCCCATCTAATCCAACTCTACAACGTGCAACACTAGACCCTGGAGGACCTGAAGACAAAAGGAAAAGCATTGTCTGCCCTCAAGGAACTTCTGTTCTATTGGATGTTATGGTTCCCCATCCTAGTTAATTCTAATCACATTGAAAACAAAAGCATTCCTTTTTTATTCTTCTAAATTTCCCCTGGTTTCCTAGGGGAGGGTGTTCTTAAATTAGCAACAGATTATTTTTGAAAACAAAACACAAACTGCCTGGTGTCCCATCTAATGAGCTAATCGCTGTGATTATGGTAGGATTTCATATTTTGTAAAAGAAGCAACATGTGCACATTTGCTTCCATTAGCAGAATGACTTTTTAATGGATATTGCAATCGCTCGTATCAGATAATCAGACTGAGATTCAGTCGATCCTGCCAACAGCAGAATGAAGCAACATGCCTTACAGAAATGTTCACTCTGGTTCCCTAAAGAGAGGGGAAAGGAGGGCACAGCTTCTCAAAGATGAAATATTTTTGTAACAAGTTAACTTTGGAATATAACCATGATGCATTTAACCCTTTCTTCTACAAGTTCTTGAAAGACTTTCTACCTTTTGTTTTGCTTCTCTTTCTTACAACCCTTGATTTTTTTTTAAAAGAAAGTCAGAATCTTTGCTTTTAAGAAAGAAGGAGTAGAAGAAGAATCGTAGTTATGTACGTGTCCGTGTCTAAAAGTAAGGAGCTTAGCTCTCCTGGTTTTGGTCAAGAATGTACGTAACTTTAAAATGATCTACCGGCAATTGTGACCCAATAGATGGGACAGAAGAGAAAAGAAGCCCTCTTGCTTAAAAGAAAGGTTCACTTGGGAAATAAGACGTCCCATTCTGCCTCAGACATTGGCTTCAGGTGACATCAGTTCATCACAGCCTCTTCACTTAAGTGAACATAAGGGCGAGTTTAGTTGAAGGGTTTGATGTCGAAGCCACGATGACATGCGCAGGCTCTAATTTCTGTCTCATGTCATGGCATTATCATAGGGAATTAAGAGCATCATTTGTCTTGCTCTCAAAATTAATGTTCAAGTTGTAGGGGGATCTGATTCACTCTGTTCTACACAATTCTATAGAAATAAGATAATATTGATTTATCTGACTCTCAGAGACCCTTAATATACCTCTTGAGAGCAGAAACCAGACACCCTTTCCGATCAGGCCTTCAATTATAAAATGTAGTACAAGGGGATCAATTTGTAATATTTATTCTGACAGTCAATTCTGTTATATGTGGGTGACTAGTATATGTGCTATGGCAGATGAGACATTCTTAGGATAGCTTTCATTTTGCCTTTATGGTTCCTCATGTTTTACTTTCTCCCTCCACTTATAAAGATAAATAGAGATAGATATATATATATACACACACACACACACATATACATACATACATACATATATATGTATATGTGTGTGTGTGTATGTGTGTATGTATGTGTATATATCTTGCCCCTGAGCAGGAATTAGAAAAGAAAAGTTTGCTATTTTAAAATTTTTTTTATCATAATCTACTTTATGCATTTAATTAAATTTTATTAATAGCTTTCATCTAAAAACAAAAAAAAATGAATTATACTCCTTCCCCAACCCCTTTTGACAGGCATCAAGTCAGCAGATCAGAATGGGGAATCAAGACAGCTTCCCATCATCTACCTATTTAATCAAGTTTTTTAAAAAATATGTATCTATACTACTCTAAAACAGCTATTTAAAAGGGGGGGGGGGGAATGTGGTCAGTTACTCAGATGTCAGCCACTGTGATGATAAAGATATTTCCAAAGGTGCAAGATGCATTTGTAATTTTGTCTGAAACATTAAGAATATGCACTAAGAATCAAACATCCCATCCCCAAATGATTGGTGGTATAAACAAGAGACAGTATGATAGAAGGGATCAGTTGAAAGTTTATAGGATGAAAAGTCAAGAAACATTAGTTACAGTTCTGGTTCCATTCCATCACTAATTAGATATGTAACTTTGGGGGTGAGTCACTTTCATATCATGAGATTCAGTTTCCTCATTTCTAGAATAATATGATTGGATCTGATTATCTCTAAGGTTCCTCCTAGCCCTAATAGCCTATGTTTGTTTGTTCATTTGTTTTGTGGGGAGGGGATGGGAATCACCATTGCTGTGATGAGTTTACAATTTATAATTCTAGGGTACAAACTACCCATGCCTTCTCATTCTGAATGACCTCTATCCGTGTCCTCCCATAAATCCTTTACAGGGTTCAACCCAAGGAACCTACCACTATTTCTCTTGATATTGGGTGGATATTAATGGATGGATTGGCCATCCATTGGTTTCCTCTCACTCTTGCCACATGGGCTGCCTCCTCAACCATTTTCCTTTCCTTTGCTTTGTATGAATTAAAGACTGTGTTTTGGTTAGTTAAAGAAAGACAGTGTTGCATAATGGTTAGAGAGCTGTCCTCAAAGATACGAAGATCTGAGATCAAGTCCAATTCACACACATTGATTGCATGTCCCTGGGGAAGAACCGCAGGGCTTTGGACAGTTCTCCAGGGCTGATGTGATGACCTACTTTGGTAGGAGAAGGTAATGGCCTACTTTAGTAGAGGAAAATTCATCACTTGAGAGTTCCCTTTACCAATAAAATTATAGGCTAGTACCTAACCTTACTCAAAGGATAACTCTATTAAGATAGTATTTATTCTCAATTTGGTTATCAGCATCAAAAGGTACTTGATATTTTGAAGTAAACAACATCAGCCTGGAAAAGTATTAATTCAGAGCCATCTGTTTCTCTATCTGCACATATATTTTCATTAGTGATCATGAGCAGGCATTTTTGGTCCATTACTCCCCCGGAAAGATCTATTAAAATAATAAATAATTCTAGTTCCGTGTCAGTTGAAGATGAAAGGATGATGGAAGTAATCAAATGATACAAGATGCTAATGTTGGCTTTGATCTTGCCATGAACACAAATATTTATATCACAACAGATTAGAAACTTATGGTCAGGTAGGTCCTATCTATACTAACTCCATTTTGTTCTTCAAGCTAGTCATTGGTTTAAGATGTAGAGCTCCTAAATAAGTATATTGAAAGACTAGAGTCCTTCTACAATTGGCAGCTGGGTGGCAGAGTGGATAGAGTGCTGGGCGGCACAGTGGATAGAGTGCTGGGCCTAGAGTCAGGAAGACTCATCTTCCTGAGTTCATATCTGATCCCAGACCATAGCTGTGTTAACCTGGCCAAGTCACTTAATCCTATTTGCCTCAGTTCCCTCAAAGACTTGCTCCTTGGAAGGAAAGGTATGGCAAATCTGGACAGCATCCTAAAAAGCAGAGATGTCAACTTCCTGAGAAAGCTATAGTTTGGGGGGTTTTTTTGGTTTGTTTGTTTGTTTTTGGTTTTTTGTTTGTTTTTTTGTTTGTTTTCCAGTAGCAATGTATGGCTGTGACTATAAGGAAAGCTGAGCACTGCAGAATCCACATTTTCAAATTGTGGCACTGGAGAAGACTTTTGAGAATCCCTTGGACAGCAAGGAGATCAAATTAGTCAATACTTAAAGAAATTAATTCAGACTATTCAAATACTGAAGGTCAAATACGGAAGCAGAAGCTTATACTTTGGGCATATAATGAGAAGATAGGATTCAATGGAAAAGCCCTTGAGGCTGGGAAAGATTGAAGGCAAAAGAAAGAGGGGAAGGGAATGGCAGAGGATGGGATGGATAGATAGATAGTGTCATGGAAACAACAAATGTGAACTTGGCCAGACCTTGGGAGATAGTGGAGGACAGAGGGCCTGGTTTGGTATGGCCCATGGGCTCACCAAGAGTCAGACATGGCTGAATGACTGAACAAGAGTCCCTCTTGAACATGTCCTAAACCCCAGGCCTAAGCTAGGGTAATGGTCCTTGGAAGTTGTGTTCTTATATACGATTAATGACAAATAAATAGACCCCTAGAATTGGAAGGGACCCAATTGTCCACTTAGTGCAAAGCTTTTTCTGAAAGCAGGAGAACACAGCCTCTTGATTGCATTGGTCATTTTTCTCTCTAGCCATTTCTCTCTAATTTCTTTTCTACTACCACTCCAGACTGGGGAGCCATAGCAAGTGTTATTAATCCCAACATCGAGGCTATCTTGAGGATTGTAGGAATCAAAGAGAGTCCCTGTGCTTTCCCACATCCCCAAAATAGCTGTATCCATTGTGACCACACCAGCCCATACTGACCAACTTCTTGGTGCCACTAAATTTCCTAGGCTGCCCCTCCTTCTGGTTGCTACCTGGTCTTAGACAAGATACATGATGTGGTACAGAATGAAAAATGTCCTCCAAGAATTAAAACATGAAGAACCTGTTAGCATCAATCCAGTCTATTACTCAATGGGCTACCATTTTGGGAAATGAAAATTCAATGTCTTAACCTGGAGTATACCCCTGGAAATGAAGCTCAGGTTTCAAATGATGTTTTCTCATTAGAAAAAAAAAATATCTTAGGTAAATCTGTTTTCTTGACTCCGCAACATGTAAACAAAGTACGTCTTTTTAAAAAAATCAAATTTGGTCATGTATCCTTAAGCCATGACTTTAACCTTAAAAGGTGTAGGGGAGAATGTGCAGTGGACCAGTGATAATGGGATTGTGATGGATTTCTACAACTCACTCTTCTTATTACTAATTTTCTGGATAATGCCCAAATAATGACACTTCTGACAATTTCAAGGATACTTACCCTTAATTATGAACTTTTGCTTTACTCAGAGTATGTCAGGCTTAATTACGTGTCTTCTTAGTAGCTGTTTGTGATAAAAATTAACAAAATAAAGCCATCTGAGCCATCTTGACAGGAAAAAATGGAGTTTTATTTGGGTGGAAAAAAAGATTTTGAAATAAACAAGCTGTTTTTGGAGACCTAATGAAATAGGAATGTCACATTAATTGTGACTCTTGTGACAAATTATTGAAATTAGTGGTAAATATGTGCCCTACTGGTAAGCTCTGATGTTCTAACTGGATTGCAATTTAGATTTTGTAAGATGACATCAGTATCCATTTATATTTGAAGTCTAGTGATTGGATGACTATCCAAGCTCGACTATGCACCACCCGTATGACCTTGGGCAAATTAGCTAACCTATCTGGACCTCAGTTTTCTGTTTGCAAAATGAGGAGGTTGAAATAGATGATCATCATGGTTTCTTCCAGCTCCAAATGCACTGTCCCATCACCTAACTGAACAGCATGTGAACGCCCTTTCAAAATGTGCTCCGTAATTTTCACAGATAACAGATTTTACCTATGCTTCATTGAAAAATGTTTATGTGAATTAGAGTAAATCCTCATGGCATCCAGAACGCTTAGAAGAAAAGGGAGGATTTCGTGAAGGCTTGTTAATGCGGCACAATAATGCCCTGCCCGAATGAGTAAAAACAGCTCCTCAAAGCTCAGAAGTTCTCCCTAGGAATGATGACGTCACAGCCCTTTTCTGGCAGAATCCTGTTTCTTCCCCTTTGCCATGAGCTCGGCAGTCAGTTGAAATATTAACACATAATAATGGAGGAATTCAATGTTGATGTTCCTATCTAACCTGGGGACCAATCGGTAATGCTGGGGTGTTCCGGAGGTCTAAAATTCAGGCCCATTCAGTACTCTCCACTTATTTAACTAAGATAGGTCCAACTCATAGATTACAAATACAAATATTTTCTGTTGACTTTTCAAAGAAGCATGCGACGTATCAAGGGTATATGTCTCACCCAAATATCAACCCTCTGTCCATTTTAACAGATTTTTTTTTAGTTGGCCATGTTGAACTAATCAATTTCTAAAAATCAAAAGGCAGCCATAAGAGGCAACATTGCATAGTAGGCTGGATCCAGAGTTCCAGGGACCTGGGTTCAAATTCTGCTCTAGGTACTTGCTGGGGGAGTCACTAAGCCTCGGTCACCTTCAGTTTCCTCATCTATTAAATGGACGGAGATGATGCTAACAGTCGACTTCTTTACAGGCTTCTTGGGAAAAACCCAAGACAAAATAGCAAGTATTCTTTAAAAATTTTCAAGCACTGTGTAATTGTCAGGTTGTTGTTATTTATAGTATCCCCTCTGGAAACACCACCAAAGGAAGAAAAAGCCAGGTCAAAAGGAGGCTCACAATTGAAAATTGCAGGCAGGGTATGAAGCATCGGCTCCTTTCTTGACTAGGTCAGAATCTACAGAAAGTGTATTTGTCCTCCCTGACTTCCCGTCGCATTTATTCCAAGGCACTGGGACCATTCTATTTTACAATCTGAGTGTAATTCATCTCCAGGAGCATGGCACTGACTTGGGAGTTTTACTTCTAAATACGAGAAGCTGTGATCAGAACATAAGTGAGTGTCCGTTTTCCAAGCTGGCTTAAGTCTTCAGTAGGTGGCCAGCCCAACCATGGCTGCATTCACCTTCCCCCATTCCCCACACCTGACCTTTGCATGGAGCCAGTATGTTTGTTAATGATGGGCCAGAGCTGGCCAGACCGCAAAATGAAACCACTCAACAGTGAAACCTCCACACTGTTGTCGGGCCCGCCGGGAGGCTTGGCTGGCATCACCCAGCATGGCCCTACCCTTGTTGGGGCAGTCATTTAGCAGAATTATAGTTTTTGAGGGCAAAGCTTTTTGCAGAGCCTTTTAAGGTCAAAATGCCATTTAGGCCCCAGCTGATGCCATCCATCAGGATAGAATAGAAAACCTCACTGCCTGCTCTTAGCCCTTAAAGCAAACATTTGCATAACACTTCACTTAAGGTAAATCAAATTCATAGCAGAGAGAATTATTGGAGCCCTGTAGGGTGATTTCTTTATGAATAATGAAGGCTCTCGAGAGTGATGGGCATAAGGGAGGGGCGGAATGTATCAAGTCTCAAATGAAGGGCTTTCACGCAGGTTTCCTATTACTTTGGGAATAGAGTGAAACAACATTCACTTTCAATCCAGTCCAAGGAGCATTTACTGCCCTCTTACAGTAAGTAAGGCGAGGTGCTGAGTGCTGACGATACACAACCAAAGTAAAAAGCGAGATGGCCTGACGGCAGAAAGGAGCAGGGAAGTGGGAAGCCAGACGCTCAGGTTCTGCTACCCCATGACCTTAGGCAAGAGACCCAGTCTCCCCATCTGTAACATGAGAAACTTGCACTGGATGATCTGAGATCTCTTCCAGCTCTCAACCTGGAAAAGCTTGAAAAAATATTCCTATCCTCATGGAGCTTGGGTTTCCCTCAAATTCTTCCATTCTGCAGCTGCTCATGGTGGTCAGTGCTCATGGCGACTTCCAGCATGAGCCAAGACCCTGGAAGCTGGCAGGCTCCAGAGCTGATTGGCAGTGCCTTTTGTGAGGGTCGCTAGCACACCCCTCCCTGCCCCCCCATGGGGTCCCCTTCCCCGCCTGCTCAGTCTGCATCTTGGGACTCTTCCACAGAAATCAGGGCAAACTTCTGACAACACCTTTCCTATCTCAGACAAAGAGTCAAACAAAACGAACCAACAGAAATCAATGAAACAAGAGCTTGAAGATCCCTTTGTTTTTCTGAGACAGTGCTTCCTTTGAAAAAGAAAAAAAAGCCCCCAAGTTGTTAAACATCACCTGGAGAATGGATTTAAGATAATAATAATAATAATAATAATAATAATAATAATAATAATAAAAAAACCATTTGCCAAGTGGGTATTCGTGTCAGGATTTCATCCATCTAGCCATTGAGGATTGCAGTCTCTTTTCTGCCTTGGGAAATACTTTCTTTACAAAAGACTGCATTTTCATAGACATTTACCAGGGGAAAATAACTGAACTACCCAAAGGGATTGTGAGGAGTATTTTTTTTTTGCATTTGCAGCACTCACACATATGAAAATACAGAAGTCTTCCAGCAAACAAATTACATTATGTAGGTGGCTTTTTTTTTTAAAGAGAATAGCTTAATGAGAGCCTAAAAGCCTCTCTGGAGAGCAGAAGGGAGCAGGGAGCCGACTGAAGGCAATTTGCTATATGAAATCATGGCATAGAAAGCCCCTAGCTGAGGGCCCCTGGAGAGCCCTGCCATTCCAGGCCTTTTTCACCTGCCATCTCTGAGTTCTGCACAGAATCCATTCAGATACACTGCTGTTTTATTATCTTTCATCCCTGTCTGGATTTTGTTTGAGGGAGCACCATCCTCATCTGGGCCTGGGGACAGTGTCTTTATTTGGAAGGGCTTGGTATGGGCAGGCATCTTCCATGATGGCCAATTAGGAGAGGAGGAGCCTCATCCTGGGCAATCCTGGCTTCCATGGGCAAAGCAGTGAATCACTGGCCACTCTCCCTCCTGCAGCTAAACAGGCCACTTCAGCAGCTACTATTGCAACTCCATTTTAAAGATCATTTTGTGCATTGTAAAATGAACATTTACTTGATAATGTACACCTCGCCCATCAGCTAATGCAAGCAATTAGCACCAAACGTATTCCTGGCTCCTGCTGATTGCTTTTTGGGCTTTGATAGAATTCAAATGAAAGCAAGTCATTAGTATGTATGTGACATAAGTCTGAGCATATCAACTTAGGAACAGAGGCTTGGAGAATGAAATGGATGGGTGTTTATCCATATAATTAAAAACCAAGGCGATTGATTCATACACTTATGTACTTGTTGTCTTCCTCGGTAAAATGGAAACTCTGGGAGTAGATGGCATTTTATTCTTTCTCTCTGACTGCTCATTGCCTGGTGTACGGTGGGCGCTTAATAAGCTCTCATTGGTCCTGTTGCTTGACACCAGTAAAGATCCAGAGGCTTAGAGAGAAGACCTTTTGCTAGATTTGAAGCCAGGGCATGGAGTATATTACACAGAACCAGGAATGGCATTTCTGTTCCCACTTTGAGTTATCAACGCATTTATTCATTTGTTTTCCACATGTCTGATTCTCTGTGACCCCCATTTGGAGTTTTCGTGACAGAGATATATAGTGAGTGATTTGCCATTTCCTTCTCCCACTGATTTGATAGATGAGGAAACTGAGGCAAACAGGATGAAGTTACTTGCCCAGAATCACATAGCTAGTAAGTGTCTGAGACTAGATTTGAACTTGGGAAGATGAGTCTTCCTGACTTCAGGCCCAGCGCTCTATCCACCATACTACCTAGCTGCCCCTATTAACTGTCAACCTCCATATCAGAGTTTGTTCTAAGAAAGGGACAAATGAATTAGGTTGTGTCTGTGTTTTTAATTTCTCTCAAGCTGGCGACATGCTTTGCAGAGAAGTTACAGTCAAACGCTGTCCCTCTACCCCCTAAGCGGGTCAGTCCAGAACTGGCTGAATTTGGGGGTTGGGTGTCCAGTTTATATATCTTTTCAATGGGGGCTGATATCACCTCATCTCCTGACAGAGAAAGCACCTCTTCTATCAGACCACTCCCAGCCTTGGGCTATCTAGGCAGAAGGATCTGTCTCCACCCAAGTTTGAGCAGAACACAATGGAGCTTCCATGCCTTAATTGATTAAATCAATTCAGGCTTGGGTTGGGGTTTGACCAGGATAAGACTCAATACAATCTCATTATCAGTACTTTGGAAGAAGGGGGAGGGGGCTGGGGGCAAGTTCTGAATCTCCAAGACACAGATTACTAAGAAAATCATTTTTCACGTAACATATGCATACTAACATAGAAGATAAAAAAGTATGCTTGGCTTCTTATAGTAAACCAATGGATAGACGCTGTAAGTTACATTAAAGCATCTTATTTGTTGTTTGCAAAAGGAATAAATTCTTCTTGAGCAATGTCTAGTTTTGCTTAAAGTCTGTTCAATTGCTCTGACAAAGTTTCAGATAAGATTGCCATCCACGCATACATTTATCAAGCATTTATTAAGCACAGAACTGAATCCTCTACTTTTCCTCTTCTGAATGTCCCAGGCTGACCCCACAGGGCATCTTTCAGAAAAGATGTAGAGAAAAGAAAAGACCCCCATAAATGCTTCAGTGTAATCCACATTACATTGCTCCAAGCTTCCCAGAGATGCTGGTGGGGCATTCCTGACCTGTGTGGAGAACTTAACCAATTTTTAAGTGACATCTTTAAGATTTTTTGTTTGTTTTTTTAAAATTTACTACAAAATTATGAAAACCAAGTGTTGTGACTGGCATTCCCTTTATTTTTTTATTTTTTTTTTTAGGCAGTTGGGGTTAAGTGACTTGCCCAGGGTCACACAGCTAGTAAGTGTTAAGTGTTTGGTCTGAAGCCGTATTTGAACTCAGGTTCTCCTGACTTCAGGGCCGGTGCTCTATCCACTGCACCACCTAGCTGCCCTTGGCATTCCCTTTAGAAAATAACACTGGGTTGTGTCTTTAAAAGAAATGGTTTTTATTATAGTTGTTTTTCTTTTTTTTAACCAGTTGCCCAGAAAGTAGAATTGGCATTATTCAATTGCTCAGAGAAATCTGTGAACCCACTGACGTGGGTATTTTCTTTCTGATCAATCAACAAACATTTATGAGCATCTGATACTTGCCCTACACAGTCAATGCAAAAAAAATAAATAAATAAAAGGAAGAAGAAGAAAAGAAAGAGTGAGAAAGAGAGGAAGAAAGGGGGGGAGAGACAGAGAAAGAGAGAGAGAGAGAGAGAGAGAAAGAGAGAGAGAGAGAGAGAGAGAGAAGAGAGAGAGAGAGAGAGAGAGAAGAGAGAGAGAGAGAGAGAGAGAGATTCTAATAAGGACAGAAATTGTGACTTTTCCATGCCTTTCTATCCTATGTGACCCGCACCTTCAGCTTTCTATAAGTTTGACAACAAGGGGTTCCCCCAAACATGTCAGGAACATTCCTTAATTTCTCCTGCCATGAAAAGAATACCAATGGAGCTTGCAGGCTGCCCATTGGTTATTTTTCATATATGCCATGTGAAAAATTTCCAGTAACCTGTTAAGTACTCTTTGCCAGTTATAGGCTATTTCCTGCCACAGGTGAATTCTATTTTTTCCTTAAAGTGAATTCCATTGACTGGGTTTCTGTTTGGAGTACTACAGTCTTCTCTATCAAAAATTCATAATTATGTACATTTGTTTCTCTGGCTGATTTTCTATAGTAATAGTTGGGCCCAAAGAATGCTAGGCCAAATAGCCACCACTAAGTGCCACACCTCAGCCCAGTTAAAAAAGAAATATGCCATTGGCTAAGAAGAATCCAACCCCAACTGCATCCAAAGGTTCCTGGCTGGCTGTCAGGGATACATGAAATCAGGTTCTGTCTCAGACACTTTCTAGCTAAGTGACCCTGGGCAAGTCACTTAACCTCAATTAGCCTCAGTTTCCTCAACTATAAAATAAGGGTAATAATAGTACCAACCATACAGAATTGGTCAAATGATCAAAAATGGTTAAAGTTTGCTATACCTTAAAGTTCTATATAAATGCTGCTGCTGCTGCTGCTGTCCTCTGTTAGCAAAAGGATAAACAAAGACCCAAGTCTCAAGAAAGGTTAGAACTTAGTGGAGTTCAGTAATTCTATTGTCAGAAACTAATAGCAGGTCAGTAAACTTGAAAACTAGCTCTCCACTTTAACTCATTTGTGTATTCCTGTTCCTAGCCTGAGACTTAGTAGCTATAAGACTCTGGGCAAGCCACTTAACTCTGTTTGCCTCAGTTTCCTTATCTGTAAAATGAGCTGGAGAAAGAAATGGCAAACCACTCCAGCATCATTGCCAAAAAATCCCCAAATGGCAGTTCACAACTGAAACAACCAGAACAAGGAGAAATCCTGGGATGAACCTAGAATAACTTTCTGGGGGTGAGAGGAAGGGTGTACTCAGGGCTTTATTCTACAGAGGACAGTGACATTTCCAGATATACATGATGCTAAACCACCACAGGGAAGATTCCTCCTCAATGTGTTCATTAGCCATAGAGTCTATCAAACTGATCTAGATAGCCCAGGAAGGTCACTGTTTCATTCTGGGAGGCCTAAGATACAAAAGTAATAGTTTTAATCTTGACTATGTTACATAGATATAATGGATCAAGTCAGAATTCTTCGCTCTGAATTGCTCCCACCAAACCATCCTGTGTGTGCCATACTGAAAAGGGGTAGAGGAGCAGGGGATGTTTAGAATGAAAAAGGGAAAACTCAAGAAGGACATGATCATTTTCTTAAAATATGTGAAGGATTTCCTGCGGAAGAAATACCCGAGAGGGAAGAACCAGGAGCAATGAGTATGGGAGTTCCAAAGGCTCCACTTAGACCGGCCAATAGAACTGGCTTCCCAAGTTAGGTTAGGGAGTGGGCTGCCTCTGGAAGTGCCCTCCTGCCTGATTAGAGTCCCTCAAGCAAAGGCCAGATGGTCATTCAGCCAGATAATTCTTTTTCAGGTATGGGTTGGACCAGATGTCCTTTGAACCCTGAGAAGATGCTTTTCTAAATATTCTAGTATGGATCAGAGCTTTTATAAGCTTTCAAACAGAATTGAAATTTTTGGTTCAAACAAGAAGTCAGTCCAAGGAATGGTTCATCTCATTCTTTGGCCAAGGAAAGTCTTGGTTTTCATGTGTGAACAAACCAACTTACATCGGCAAAACCCACTTAACTTCACATATACAAAACTTCCACCAAAATAAGGTCCATTACCATTTGCTGGTCTCCAAAAAGTAATTAGTGAAAAGGGTTTGAAATTCCTTCAAAAGAAAATCCTAATTGGAAAAATTAGATCCAATCAATTAAGCATTAGTCAAATTTATTCAATTTCTAGAAAAGGCACAGTGGGACTGGAAGTGTCACCAACTCCCTTTTCCAGAGAAATGTATTTAGAACAGTCAACGATCACTCTTAAAGTGCTCACTCTGTGCTAGGCCCCAGTGCCATGAACCAAGCATACAAAGAAAGTCAAGACACCATCCCCTCAAAAAACTCACATCCTATTGGGGGGTAACCCTTAAAGAAATAAGTCCATAAAAGATGCATGAAGAAGACGGAATAGAACAAGAATTCATTCTAGGTTTGGAGCATTTGGGATATTTTGTTATATTGGTACCTGGGAACTCTTCCAAAACCCTCCAGAAGCCACAACTTTATTTTCTTCATCTTTTGTCTAATGGGAGAAGATGGTTTCTGCAGATTTGCTCTGCAGCCTGTCTCTGGGGACATGCTTGTGGAATATTTACATTTTGAAAACACTCATAGTTATCGATTTCAGTGTTTGAGTCTCCTTTGGGTCTCTCTTCTTAGAAGTTACCTTCATTTCCATCTTACTAATTGGCAGGGAAAACAATGCTAAGAGCACAGATCTTTACCATGCCATCATCTCCAAACCAGACTGCATCCCTAGGAGCCACAAGAGAATGTCCGATGTATGGCCTTGATGGTCCATTGCCAGAGCAGCCCTCTGCCTTTGGGCAGAGTGATTCCTTTTCATTTACTTTTCATTGCACCTCTGGACACAAAGGCTGGAGGAGGCTAGGGTGGAGCATCAGCTTGCCTCATTTTAAAAGAGAAATCACACCCCAAAAGGAAGGATCGGGCGCATATCCAACAGTCTGACGGATCCAAACTTTAAATAATGGACACTGTCTGCTGAATGCTTGTCATATTTTAAGTAGCAACAGAGTTTGACCTGTTAGGATTGTATGCAGACCAGTAGGACGTTGCAAGAATTATCACTTCTAGGGAATATTTGTTGAGTTTTGAGAAGATGGCCTCTGTCATGCATTGCTCATGAAATGCTCCTTATCCCAGAGAGGTGCACAACATAAGATGATGTCAGTGAAATGTGTATATTTTATTTGAGAGGGAAAAAATGAATTTTAATTCAATTTTCCTAGCTGTGAAAACACAGCAGCTGTCCATGTATGCAGTACCTTCGTCCCTAGGTCTGAAAGCTTGGGATAATTTGGATTTCATTGTACCTGTGCTCTTCCTGGTGATTGCTTTTTACTAAGAAATCTAAAGCCTTTTTCAGGGAGGGTAGTGGTTATCTTTCAGGTGGCTACAGAGCAAAAACAAGGTCAATATTCAAAGGGATTCCTGAAGCATTTCTAGCCAACTTAGAGCAAAGCCCTTTGCATTCAAGAGCTGGGCAGACCCATCTGCATTGGTAACCTCATCGCTTCCATGCTGTCTCTGAGCTGCAAGGTCTGGGAGTCAGAAGGGCCTCAGGGGTCATCTAGGTCAGCTCACACTGGATGAAGATTTGCCTCTACAACTCACCCCACCAGGAGACACAGGGCCTTTGCTCCATCTCGCACCAAGAAGACTCCACTACCTGTTCAAACTTTCTTCAGAATGTTCTCAATGTCAATTCTTGAAGAACCTGGAGTCAGTGCTAAATGGATGACCATCTCTTCAGTGTTGGACTGGACTTCATTAAGCCATGGAGTATCGGACCTTCAACTCTAATCACTTGTACAAATAAGCCGTCTAGGACAGAGGGTTAGTCATTGTTTGTTAAGACTTCAAAAGAGTGATTGTAATGATGATGATGAGAGCTAGGGCAAAGTGCTTTCCATACATAGCCCATCACAAGGCTCCTGGAAGATAGGGTGCTCCTGTCATCCCCATTTTATAGATAAGTAAACTGGGGCTCAGCAAATTTGAACCTGTGCCCAGGTTCACACAATTAGGGTGGCTCAGGCGGGATTTCCCCTTCCTAACCATGGGGAGGCTTAAGCACATTTCATCCGCTGATTTGGTCATTCTTGAGGAAGCATTTATTGTTACCCATCTTATTTAGGGAATGGTGCTAAGCACCAATGGTATAAACACACAAGTGAGTAGGGCTCTGCACTCCGAAAGCCTCCCCTCTACTCAGAGAGGCTGCATGTAAAACAAAACCATTTGCAAGCTAATTCAAGAGATGGGGAGCACTGGCAGCTGGAGCCTGAGGAGAGGAGAGTTGGAAACCAGGGAAGGCTCGAGTCAAGGTGGCCCCAGAAGCGTTCTTTGAGGGAAGGCCCAAGGGAGGAGGGGAGCATTCTGGACATGCTGAGCCATTTGGGTGAAAGCATGGTAAGAGATATGGAAAGTCATGGACAGAAGAGAGTTAGCAAGCCAGTCTGATAGGTGTCAGGATGAGAGAAGGGGAGTCACAGGGATGAACCCGGACAGTCCGATGGGGGCCAGGCAGCTGGGTGTGCTTTTAGGAGGAGGAGCAGACTGATGAAGAGCACTGATTTTGGACCTGAGAGTGAACCAGGGAGGTGGTGCAATGCTTAGAGTCTTTGGCTCAGAGCCAGGAAGACTTGAATTCAAATCCTGTCTCAGCTATTTAGTAGCCATGTAACCTAGGCAACTCATTTATTCTCTCTGTGCCTCAGTTTTCTGATCTGTAAAATCTGGAGGAAGGGGACTTGATGTGCTGTAAGGTCCATTTTAGCTCAAGAATCGATGTTACCATAATTAGAGCTCTGCTGCTTACTGTAGGACCCCATCAGAGAAGTCATTTCAACTCTCTCAGCCTCAGTTTCCTCATTTGCAAAATCTGGGGGAAGGGGACTTGGTGAGCCCTGAAGCCCCTTCTTGTTCTAAATCCAATGGATGTTCGGTTCATCTTAAAGGCAATTTCAGGGACCATTTCCACCCAGGCTGGGTGCTGGGGCTATCATGAAAGGCTCAGCGAGCGGTTGCAATCACGAGAGAAGAGTGGAGAGAACTAGGCCAGAGCACACCCAGATTGCTCCGCTATCGATAAAAGCACAATATCGACATCCAGCTGTCTGGGGGGAGAAGGGGGAGATCTCTGATGGAAGAGGCGAAGGCTGGGAAAGCCGAGATCTCCGGGGACCCCAAGTAGCTGCATTCTAAGTGAATCCCAGTGGATGAAGTGTACCCTCTGGTACCCGGCGAATAACAAATTAGGAGTGCTCAACTGAAGGCTAAAAATAAGGCATCAACCTAATTTCCCTTTAGTTCCTATTGAGCACAATCTTGGCAGCATCCCCAGAGGGGCAGAAGTGGACTACTTAGGGTGCCTTTTACATCTCAAGAACTGTATTGTCACAGGCCTCAGGAAGCTGAGGTAGTTCACCTAGCCGCCTGATTGGAGGGTAGACTGAGGCACAGATCCAGCCTCTAATGCTTATTGGCCCGGGGCAGGGGGAGGTGCTGTGCATTTCACCAGCAGGGTCTTAACCTGCCTTAGCCTCAGTGCCTCCATCTGTAACGTTCTGTCTCAGCTTCCCAACCCCTCTTTCTGGTTTCCCTCACTCTGTTGGAATGTACAGTGCTTTAGGAGAAGAAGAGTCTAGTCTGCTTTTATTTTTGTTTGTGCGTATGTATTTATTTTGTATATATATACATATATATATACATATATATATACATATACATATATATATACAAACACTATATAATACACATATACATACATGTATATATACACACACATATAAATACATTATATATATATATACATATATATATACATATATATATATATGGTACATATTAAGCATCTGACAAATGTCCTATCCCTTTATCTCTATATAGATCAAATATGAGAGAAAGAAACAGAGAGTGCAAGAGGAAGGGAGAAAGAAAGAAAGAGGGTGAGAGAAAAAGATAGAGAGAGGAAGGGAGGGAGAGAAAAAGAGAGAAAGGGGGAGGAAGGGGGGGAGGGATGGGAGAGAGTCTTCAAGGTCGGAAAAGTCTGGGTTCAAGTCCTGCTTCTGACACTCTGACAATTTGAGACAGGTCAGTTAATTTCCCAGTGTTCTAGGCAGTTCTCCATGACTATAAGTTGGAGAGGAGGTGCCAACATGCATTGGTAGAGGGATTGTCCTTACTCAGGAGAAGAATTTCCTATATCAATGGAATTGCTAGTTGAGTACTTATCCCTGTTCCTATTATATGTTCTAGGTACTGTAGGAGCTGTTAGGGCAGCTAGGTGTAGTGCACAGAGCACAGGGCCTGGGGTCAGGAAGACCTGAATTAAAATCTAGCCTCAGACTCTTACTAGCAGTGTGACCCTGGACAAGTCCCTTAACCCTGCTTAACCCAGTTTTCTCATCTATAAAATGGAGCTCATAGTAACACCTACTTCCCAGGGCTATTGTGAGGACTGAGGGAGAGAATATTCGTAAAGCACTTGGCACAGTTCCTGGCACACAGTAGGCACTCTATAAACGCTAGCTATGATTATTACGGACACAAAAATGCAATAGTCCCTTCCCCCCAAAAGCCCTTGCTCTGCCATATTCTCACTGCCTTTTCTAGTAAGATGATATAAAAATCAATTGAGAAAGTGATTCATGACACGCAGAGAGGAAAATAGAAAGAAGAGCAAACATGCTAAAAAAAAAAATGAAGGAAGCTGGGTAAGTGTCCTGGGCTAGATTTATCTGCATACCCCAAGCTGACACTCTGCACCTGATGAAATGGACCTCAGTTTCCTTTCTGACTGCAGAAGGATCTCGGGGTTAATGTCTCATCGGGCAACAAAGTGCCTTTCCCAGCATACTGTTGATTCAGGGGAAAATGAGGATCAATTCCAATAATATGATCAGTGCTACAATGGAGTTTGCCTTGAAAAAAAGAAGGTCCAGTTGAAATACTGGCCAAGTCAAGTCGGTAAGCATGCCAACAGTGAGAAATTGAACTTTGCAAGCAGTGAGGCAAATGTCTGCACGCACACATGCACTGAAGCGGCAGAAAGAAAGGTGGAAAGATAGGGGTTGATAAGAGAGAGCTAGAGATGACAGAGGAATTCATGAGAGAGAGGAAGGACAGGTAGAGTCAGATCCACATATCAGGCACTGTGCTAAATGCTTTATAAATATTATCTCATTTGATCCTTACCACAACCCTGGGAAGTAGGTGCTATTATTGTCCCCATTTTAGAGATGATGAAACTGAAGCAGAGGCGGAGTGAGGCGTCACCCAGGCTAGTAAGTGTCTGAAGCTAGATTTGAACTCAGGTCTTCCTGACTCCATGCCCAATGCTCTGTTCACTGTGCAACCTAGCTACTTAAGGCAGTGGTTAGAGCACTGGGGAAGGATGTTAAAACTGACCTAAGTCTGCGGAAAACTTCCTTCCACCATATCAAAATTATCCCAAAGTTATGTATGAAAAGTAGCAGCCAATACTTCTGGTAAACACTTTCATGCTTGGTGAGAGGTATGACTCAGAAGGGCATGCTTATGACCCCATTGTACAGATGTGGAGACCGAGATTCCCAGAGGTTGAAGGCCCCACCCAACAATGCAGCATGTCCTTAAGACGGGCTCCAATCCTGTCTTCCAGGCCCAGCCACAGCTAGGACCTCTTACTGAGGGCCTTCAGGACAGGCAGCCTCTGGCCAAGGAGTTGGAGAATTCCCAATGCAGCAGCTGTTGGCGGGTTTCAGGTTTTGCAGTGAGAGAATGGAGGGGACAAGAGGAGAGAGGAAGCTGTTTGCTTTGAGCTAGACACGCAAAGGCTGGGGGATGGAGAGCAGTAAACGCTGCAGGAGAGGCTGTGACCAGGAGGGCAGACAAGGGGGTTCCCACTAGTGCCTAGCTGCCAGGCCAGGCAGAAGATAACACTGCCCCAAGGGAGAAACGAGGAAACCCTACCTTTGTGGCTGTGCTTGGGGGCAGGGATCCTTAGTCAAGACCCTTACTTTGCCTATAAACTACAAACATGGCTCCCCAAATCATGAGCTACTAGGCCTTGGAGGTTACCTAGGCCTACCCCCTCTGAGTCTAAGAGAAGACACCCCATGGGCCTGAGGTCAAACCCCTTGGGACCCCACAGATACTTCTCTCCTCCCACCCCTAGGCCTGCCCAACATGGCTTGCTGCCTCCATTTGCATATGATAAAATATTAAAGGTAAAACAGGAGGGCTGGAGGGATTTCATTTGTATGAGGAGCTCCTGAGCAAGTCAAGATGCACAGTAGGCAGAGCCTTGGGCTTGGACTCAGGATGACCTCGGTTCAAATCCTGCCTCAGACACTAGATGCGTGACCCTGGACAAGCGGCTGAACATCTCTGAGGCTCAGTTTCCTCATCTGTATAATGGGAATAATAATAACAAAGAGACAACATACTGAGTGCTTTGAAAAGGGCTACATAAATGCCAGCCAGTGTTATCAACTTTAACAATGTACAGTGATGCCTTCTCTGTCAGCAACTGCAGTCTGGAGAGTGGTCTAGAGCCCTGAGAAGTAAAGAAGAGCTTCCTGGGTCACAAAGTCAGATGTCAGTATGTGTCAGCATCAGGACTGGAACACAGGTCTTCATGTCTCTATGCCTGGCTCTCTACCCATTGTTTCAACCACTACCTCTTATTTCCTTTCCTTTCTTTCTTTTTCTTTCTTCCTTCTTTCTTTCTTTCTTTCTTTCTTTCTTCCTCTTCTCTCTCTCTCTCTCCTCCTCCTCTCCTTCTCTTCTTTTCTTCTTTCTTCTTTCTTTTCTTCTTCTTCTTCTTCTTCTTCTTCTTCTTTTTCTTCTTCTTCTTTTCTTCTCCTCCCCTCTTCTCTTTCTCCTCTCCTTTCTCTCCTCTTCTCCTCCTCTCTCTTCTCTCTCTCCTTCTCCTCTTCTTCTCTCTCCTTTCCTCTTCTCCTCTTCTCCTCTCTCTCTTTCTCCTCTCCTCTTTTTCTTCTTTTTCTTCTTCTTCTTTTCTTCTTCTTCTTTTCTCTTCTTCTTCTTTCTTCTTCTTCTTCTTCTTCTTCTTCTTTTCTCCTCTCTTCTCCTCCTCCTCTTCCTTTTCGAATCCTTCCTTTACTTGGATTTGCTCATCGATATTTAGCAGCCAAGTGACCACGAACAAGTCACTTCACACGGGTGAGCCTTAGATTCCTCCACTGTAAAATGGAAGGAGGGGACAACCCATCGGATTGAAGGGATAACTCGAGTTGGCCCTGGCATCAGAAAGACTGTGTTTGAGTCTCTCCTCTGACACTTCCTTGCCATGTCACCCTGGACAAGTCACTTAACCCCCAGTCAACCAGCTAAGCCACAGTGGCGGAGGGACTTTCCTCACCCAGGAGTTCCCTGTACCAATGACACCTCAGTACAACTCCTGTCCCTGCCTCTCCAAAATGGAAGCACACACATGACCACCTTGTTATGAGGGAGTCTGATGAAAAAGTGTGTCTAAGTACTCAGTATATGTATGGACCATGTGCTATTTCACTGTAAAATGGTATTTTGATTACATATTATATATTCCTATATCAGCTGTTATTATCTTCCTTGCCTATTAAAAAGATTAAACTATAATTTACTACTAGATGCTTCGGGTTTAGTAGGCAGTGGATAACGTTTGTTGAATGAACAAATACTTAGAAAAGAAAGGAAAAATAAATTGCTGTGAGAATTGAACCTAAAAATGTGCCTGGATTTCTTTCAGAGGATTTCCAAGGCTTAACTTCCTCGTGCCTTCAAGTTAATGAGTCAGAAACTAAACTGTACGGTCTTGGGTCCCCCCCAAATGCCCAACGAAAACATAGCTTTCCATCCGTTGCATTTGCTTTGTCCTTGGACAGCCCGCATTTGTAATGTGGGCCGCTGCTTCTTTCAGGGTGAATTTGCAGCTTTTGTTTTGCCTCGACCTAAATCTGAGTTCGCTTCTGCTTAATTCCCTTTTTTATCTCTGGCAGGCTCCCTCACCTGCTGAATCGCCTGTGCCTTCCAAAGTGTAAGAAGCAGCTCGCTGAACTTGCCTCTGTGTTAGAAGAGGGGCCATCCAGCTTAATCCCGGCTTTGTAATGAGCCATTTTGAAAGCATTTCTGCACTTTGGATCACGTTGGCCAGCAGGTTTTCATTCTTAAGTTGCATCGCTTGTAAGTGAATTCCCAGGTTTCTCTGGCATTTGCCAATAATACAGCCCACACCTTTGGTTATTAATCCATTAAGATGTCTCTCTCTGGGCTTTAAAAGGAAAAAAAAAAGAGAAACAGCCATAAGCAGATATTAATAATGTTGCATTTAAGTAGACATAAAACTAGAACTCGGTTTTCAGTTAAGCAGTTAATGTTTGTTAAAAAGAAAAAGTGGAGGAAGAGGCCGTATCTCCAAGAACAGCTATCCTGAGCCCCCAGCCTACCCATTCCACATTAACTCCATTTGGGTGTTAAAAGTCACTCCGCTTCTGCAGTACCCGTTGGTAAATGGCTGCTTTCTGCTTTGGCATGTGATTTGGAAAACACACAAAAGGAGATGTCATTCTCCCTCCTCTAGTCACAGAAATGGAAGAAGAGACTTTTGCTGCATCCCTGAAGCCTTTATGATGTGGGTGAGAACCTCCCTCCTCTAGAGAGAGATAGAGATAGAGACAGACAGACAGACAGACAGACAGAGGCCTATCTTAGAGCTCCCCTGAGGCCCAGAATCTTGGGCTGATGTGTGTGTGTG
Organism: Phascolarctos cinereus; assembly: GCF_003287225.1. Lineage (NCBI taxonomy): Eukaryota > Metazoa > Chordata > Mammalia > Diprotodontia > Phascolarctidae > Phascolarctos > Phascolarctos cinereus. Next base: position 472,416,609 of record NW_027555958.1, on the reverse strand, counting down.
TGTGTGTGTGTGTGTGTGTGTTGTGTTCTGTGGGAGTGAGGGAGGTAGTGCACAGGTAGGAAAGGAAGCCTGCTTCCTGGCATCTCTGGAGGTAACGGGGGCTAGGGAACAGATTGATCACAGTGAACTCTCTGTCCCAGAGGCAAACAACATGACTCTCAGCTGAGGTGGCCCAGCCAGAATGGGGCTCTAAGCCAAAGTATGGCTCATGGTCCCTCCACTGTGGACTGTCGTATCAAAATGGGTAAGCCATAGGAAGGAAGAGAGAAGGCTTTTCTTTCTTCTTAAATCAAGGGGGTTTGAGCTTCAGAACATACATATAAACTCTGCTTCTGCTAACCTCTTTCTTTTCTCTGTTTCTTTTCTTTCTTTTCTTTTTTTTATTTCTCCCTCTCTGATTCTCTTTTGCAAGCTTCTTTTAAATTTCACACTCTATTTTCTTTTTCTCTACTCCTCTCTTCTCTCCTCATCCTTTTTTCTTGCTCTTTTCTCATCTCTTTTCTCTGCCTCTGTCTGTCTCTCTATCTCTGTCTGTCTCTCTGTCTCTGTCTGATATTCCCTGTCCTCTCTCCTTTCTCTCTCTTTTTATCACTTTCTCATCTCTAGTCTCTTTGGTCTCCTCTTTGGCCCCTTTCATTCTCTGTCTCTATGTCTCTGCCTCTGTCTTCCTCTCACTATCCCTTCTCTTTTTCCTCCCCTATATCCACCCCCACTCCTTTCTCCACCAAACTCTTGCTTGACTAATGCTGAGGAAATCCTCATGAGTAAAAACAATGAAGTTTGAAATAACATTAACATACCAAAATTTTTGTAAGAGAATGATAACTTACGGAAATTGACAGCAGCATCATTAAAAAGCTGCAAGGACACTCTAATGAGCACCCAATCTCATGAATTTAAGGGCTGTGAAGGGCACAGAGAGGCTATCTCAATTGTGTCTCTATTCCTCTCTAAGGTAAAACTGTACTTGAGTCCCCTGAGATGAGACTCTGCCTTTAGGGAGAATCAGTCAGAAGCAAAAACTTTCAATACAAGTGCTTTCTTCCAATAAGCACTCACCTTCTAAGGCTGCAAATTTCCCTCTTACTGCATTTTGCTCTGAGCTTAGACTTGAAACTCTCCTTCGTGGTCTGAAATGACAAAGCCACTTCAACCTGCCATGCGTACTGAGGGACCATGTTGTAAACTGTCTTTAACAAAAAAGATAACCGGGAACTCCATCCGGGGAGCTGCCGAGATGCAGTTAATGGTTTTCCTTATCCTTTGAAAGTGAATTAGGAGGGTTTAGTGAGTGTATTTATCTGAACGAGTGCAGATGTGCCTGACTAATAGTATTGCGCTGCCGTGGTCACGGCTAACTCCCTGCCGAAATGTTGGCACTCGTGGAAATGTGCTTTGAAATAGACACAGTGCTGACTCAGACTTTAAAGAGAGAGAGGCAGACAGAAAGGGTTGGGGCTGTAGTTTCCTGGTCTGAATGATAGGCCAATGACCATGTTATTTCTTCTTACCTATATGAGCTGAGGAGAGAAGCTTGGCTTTCTGGGTAGAGAGCAAGTCCCAGATGATGATGGTAAGGATGATAATAAGGATGATTGATTCTAAAGAGGATCATTGATGATTGATGATGGTGATTAAGAAAAATATGTAAAAGGGAGCCAAAAAGTGGGAAGCAAGAGAGAGATGAAGGTACTTGGGCAATTGTAGAGAACACTCAGCAGAGTCAGGAGTACAGTTTGGGGAGGAATAAAGACATGGTTGTCCTGAGCCTCCTTAAAGTGGAGCTTGTGGATGCAAAGAGACAATCAGAGGGAGAGACTAGGGTGTAGAGCACTTCTAATCTGGGAGCTCTGGAGTGGTGGAGTGGTGGAGAGGAAGAGAGTTTCCAGGGGCAAAAGGTTTAAGAGGCATTGGAGAAAAAAAAGCAGGGGAGTCAGCTCGGCCTGGACAGGAATGGAGGAAGGAGGGATGAGGAGGAGTAAGAGGAGGATGAGGGCGAAGATGATGATGATGACAACAATGATGATAATGACAATGATGATAACGGCAACAATTATGATGACAACAGTGATGACGAGGACAAATGCCAGTGACGAGGAGAGACAGTTTAGTACAATGGAGGAAGAGTTGGCCTAAGACACAAGAAGATCTTAGTTCAAGTCTTGCCTTTGACCCTTACTCTGGGAAAGTCATTGAAGCCCTCTGTACCCCAGGTAACTCGCATTAAGAATCTGAATTCTAGAACAGTTGCTGATCTGTTTCGGTAGACAGAAATTTGTAACTTTGTGTACTGATGAAATCATAGGTGCAGATGATGATGGTAACTCTGATAATGGTCATAGGCATTTAGATGGCACTTTAAGTTTGCAAAGCACTTTAAATATGTTTGTCCCTATGAGATACACCACCCCTAGTTCTCAGGTTGGTTCTTGTGAAGGAAAACTGTCCCAGGTAAAATGTGCTTTCTGGGTATATACTACTAAAACTAGCTCACGAGCCCCCACCAGTGCGATTGCCTTGATGCTAGTCAGCCAGAAGATAGAATTACTAGAACTTAAAAATATTTCCTGAAATAGCATAGTAAGAAAAGTAGCAACTGAATACTTCCTCCCCCATAAAACCTCAGGGCACTCTTCCCAAATATACTCAATGTCCATGAGAAGACAAGACACATAAAATATTAAGTGGAGAGATATAAATATAGGGAAGGTAAAGGTCAAAGGTCATCCTAAAATGGGTCAGCTGATACTGCTAATAAAGTTTAAGGACATTAGCTGCTTCTCAACCAGCTTTGGTCCTTTAGTCTCTGTCAGAGCAGTGCCTTCTGAGGTGATCTGAAGATCTCCTCAGAATCAAAGAATTTCAGAGTTAGAAGCGACTTCAAGTAATTAATAATAAAGATCCTGTGATGTAGGTGCTATTATTTACCCCATTGCACAGCTGAGGAAACTGGGGCAAACAGAGGTTAAGTGACTTGCTCAGGGTCACGTGGATAATAAATGTGTGAGGCAGGATTTGAACTCAAGTCTCCCTGACTCTAGGCCCGGTGCTCCATCTACTGTGCTATCAGCTGACTCATACTGAAGAGAAACTAGATCCCCTGAGAGGAAAGGGAGCTTGAACATTCTATGAGGAGTCTATCACAAAGCTATGCCTTACTTAAGGGTGACTGAGGACCTACACTTTAGAACCCGAGAAAGAGGAGAAAGGAATGTCTAGCAACCAGGTGTGTGTTACCTTTTGGCCATGTGTTATCTCAGCTAGCCCACTGTCCCCTACACTCTAAATATATCTTGGGGAAGTTACTTTGTGAGATCCACTCTTGCTCTACAACCTTAGTAAGTACCTATTTCTACAAGTGAATAAGGTCTGGCTGGCTCATTGATAGCCACTGATGATCAGTGGAGGGAGCGCACTGAGGGAGGCCTAGGACCCCCTCTCCCAACCTCTCGGGGTTAACTCCAGAAAACTCACGAGAGGATTGTTGCTTGAGGTCTAGAGAGTCGGCTTGCTAGTACTTTCCTGAGTTAGGAGAATGAGCCTAGAGCGTTCTGCCTGTAAATATATGCAGATGGCGTGTATACACATGTATTTACTCCAGGCAGGTGTTGTCACACATTATTGCTGCTCAGTCATTTCAGCCACGCCCGACTTTCGGTGACCCCCTTTGGGGTTTTGTTGGCAAAGACACTGGAGCGGTTGGCCATTTCCTTCTCCAGCTCATTTTACAGATGAGGAAACTGAGGCAAACAAGGTGAAGTGACTTGCCCAGGGTCACACAGCTGGTAGGTATCTGAGGCCAGATTTGAACTCAGGTCTTCCCGACTCCAGGTCCAGCACTCCACCACTGTGCCACCTAGCTACATGTGTGTGTGTTTGTGTGTGTGTATGTGTATGTATGTATGCAAATATGTGTATATATAAATATATATACACACACAATCCATGTTTAGATCTCATTCCAGCAATCACCATGAGGACAACTGACTCCCCCTCTCTGAGCCTCAGGTTCTTTTGTACTTTGGGTAGGCCAGGCAGTCCTCATCTCACCATGGCTGTTAAGAAAGTCTGATGGAACAAGGCACATAAGGCTCTTGGCAAAGGCCAAAGCGTTGTGTTCTTTGGACGGAGAGCACACCTGCCTGGCTTCTCTTCTTGGCCCTGCCCCCAGCTGCTCCCATGACTTTGAGCATCTTCACCCCACTAGGCCTTCAGCAGAACGAGAAGGCTGCATTAGGTGATCTCAGAAGCCTTCGTGAGCGTTAAAACTTCACGGCTCTGCAACTTGCTCCCAATATTTTAGCGCATGGAGTAACGCTGTGCTTTGGGAGGATTCCAGCCTACTATAAAATAACTAAAGCCTGCAGCAGCTTTATCACCTTTGTTATTCCTCTCACTTTCTCCTCTAATCTTGCTCTTATGAACCAGAGAGACATAAACCTATACAAGCAGAAGTAAATTACCAATACATCTCGGCAAAGTGCCTTTCATATCTTCATGCATGGACACTCCACTGCTCACCGGGAAATCAGGGTTCCAAGATGGCCTCCCCAGCATCAAGGTATGGATTTTAGGAGCGGGAATACTTGAGTTCTTGTCCCAGCTCCCACCACTGACACATTCTGGAGCCTGGGACGAGGTACTCTTTGCTCATTGCCCTGACCAGAGGGAGATAACCACACACCTCAGAGGAGATGGGCAAAACGTGCAAAGAGCTTTGGAGATTCAAAGGGTGGAACTCAATAACTGCTGTGATTGAGACCAGCCTAGTCAAGGGGTCAGCACAGAGGCTTGCCAAGCTCTGGAGTTTCCATGAGATGGCTGCAAAGGTATTTCATTCCAACATGACTATTTTTGCTGGAGTCTGAACACATCAATATTAATCATAGTGGAATAGCACATATTCCTGGAGACAAACATATGCCTCAAATCCACAATTATGCAGATGCCTTCTTGTGACTTTTTCATTTCTACATTTTAATTCCACAGGTGAAGGAATGATGTTCACACTGAAGGTCGTTTAATCAGCGACAAGTTGATAACTGTATTCCATGACTGTGTAAATGAAATTCAAAGCATTAGTGTGTATACACTAAGTAAAGCCACGTATACTGCAGGGGAGAGTAATGTAGGAGAGTAGAATATTCCTCCTCACAGAAGTAAATAGTATTCTATGTGTCTTAGGAAAGAATACAAGGACAGCTTCCTCAACAGAAGCAGAGTAGGGGAGGGGCTGAAAAAGGCTGCCATTTCTTGAGTGGGACTTGTGACATTGATTTCACTCTTCCAGATCTGCAAAATATTCTTTATTTTATGAATTTTCTTCTCGTACAGGTGGCTTGGCAAATCCTCATCTATTGCTAATAACTCCGAGGGAGATTCTATGTGGCTACTTCCTCTGTGGACAGGACTGTGAGTTCCTGGTTGGAACTAACAGAATTAAGAGACTCTGCAATATCCCTACATGACACTAGAGATATTTCAGTTTAATCCTGGGGCATGTGTTGAGCCGAGAGCAACCATTTCAATTTATATTGCCGTTTACCTAGGCTCAGCATTGGCGAGTTCTCATGAACTACATTAAACCTCTTAGAGAAAACTACTCAGAAGGCAGCAAAAGGAAGGACTTTTGGGGTTGGGACATATTTTTTGCTTGATCAACCTGAAGCCATAGAAAGAAACTAGACTTTCTTACACAGAAGCCAATTCACACACACACACACACACACACACACACACACACACACACACTCAGAATGGTCATCTATAAAATGGAGGCAGTCAATAAGCATTTATTAATCTCATACTATGTGCCTAGCACTGTAGTAAATAAGTGACGATACAAAGAAAGGTAAAAACAGTGCAAGGAGTGTACATTCTAATGGCAGAGACACCATATAAATGCAAGCTATGAACGGAGTAGATCGAAGGTAACCAGAGAGGTTCTAAGAGCTGACGGGACCAGGAAAGCCTTCCTGCAGAAGGGAGATCTTGAAAGAAACCAAGAGAAGGAGGTGATGGAGCAGAACATTCCAGCCACAGGGGACAGCCAGTGCAAAAAACACGTGGGAGATAGGAGATGCACGTCACGTTTAAGGAAGTGCAAACGGACCACTGTGCCTGGGTTACCAGTTCTGATGAATGTATAGAGCTATCAAATTCAATGCATTTCCAAATTTGCATGTGCCTACTCTACTATCCCTTTAATAATCGATGTTTCCCTTCTGTCATGATTCCAGCTGTTCACAAGTGACCTAGGCTACACAATAATTAGTAAATAATAGGGCGCTTTAGGGTTTGTAATGTGCTTTACAGACATCATCTCAAATAATAAAAGTAATAATGACAATGATAATAATAGCTGACATTTATACAGTATTTACTAGGTACCAGCTACTGTGCTTTATGATTGCTATCACATGATCTGCTAAAACCCTCTGAATCTCAACTTCTGACTTGATCTCTCCACTGCAGCTACTCTCTCCAAAGTGACCACTGATCTTTCCACTGCCGTACTGCAAGTCTTTTTGTTCATGAAGAGGGGAGGGAGGAGAGGAGAGGAGGGGAGGAGGGGAGGAGAGGGGAGGAGAGGGGAGGAGAGGCTGTGTCTTACAACACGGAGCACAGCATAAGCTTCTTCCCCATCACCACACCAACACACCTACTCTGCTGAAAACTCTAACCCTGCTCCACCTGCTGATTCTCTTGCACGGACTCCTGGGGCTTCAAGCTGCCAACCTTCCCTTGCCTGGGGCTGGTTCTTGTAAACACACCCTGCTCTCTCAACATGCGAATTCCCTGAACTGAATTCCAAATTCAAGTGTCATGTAAATCATCCGTAAGGTTAAGCTGCTTCAGCATAGTCTGCCCATTTATTCTTCCCAGGATGCCTGATATCAGCATTGAGGGTACGTTTCAATAATTTTACATACTCAGAAACTGAAACGAATTGGTCACTTTATCAGTTTGTATGTTCTCTCCAGACTTGCAGATCGCAGCCTGTGCACTTGTGCCGGTCCTGGGAGACCCTTGCCCGCGTTCTTCCCGGGAGTTCACGGGGGGGATTCACTCACCAGGCAAGAGGCCTCCCTCGCTTCCTCCTGACATCCTTAGGGCACCGTCCGAGCCCTCGCGCCATCGATCTAGGGCTTTTTGCTCCCTCCTCTTCATCCTACCTTTCCCCGATGCCATCTTTGCTCTCGTTTTCCTTTGAACGCCCTCTCCGGCTGTATGCTTTAGCCCGCTCTCACGTGTTCAGTTGTGTCGGTCGTGTCTGACCCCATTTGAGGTTTTCTGGTCCGATACTGTTTCCTTCTCCAGTGGATCCATTTTATCAGAAAATTAGTGATTAAGTGACTTGCCCAGGATCACAGAGCTAGCAAGTGTCTGAGGATGGATTTGAACTCAGGTCTCCCTGGCTCCAGGCCCAGTACCCTATCCACTGAGCTACCAGCTCCCTCACTTCCCATGTTGTTCTCCATTGCCTTTCTCAAAAGGTTTATCTTGCCTTCTTCAGAGACTTTTGTGCTCCGCATCTCACCGTCACCCAACACTGGAAGAATATCGCTATTCAAAAGATGGACCTCTGTTTCTGGGAGAATGTGAGGTCTTTAAAGAACTCGGCAGTTTCCTGGAGGCAATGCAGCACCTGCCCTCCAGCTGGGAGCAGGAAAGACTCTAAATAGTCCCTTAAAATCAGTCCTTTCCCAGCCCAGTTTCCAGGTGAGGCTCCTCCACCTCTCCACAGACATCCCTGGCTCTAACAGCGAGCTCTAAAATCCCACCATGCTGGGAGACCTTTAGGAAGCGAGAAGGGAAACCTCCTAAGGGTCACGAGTTCTCGTCTTTTGCGGCCTTGTCGCGGTTTACCATCCATCCGTCCTCTTGGATTCGTAACGTTGACCTAGCAATGAATATGCAAGAAATGGCTTTTTGTTACTTGTGCCTGGGCTTACCCCCCATCCCGTGAATGTGGACGGTCATCGCCCCTGCTGTGTGTCATTTAAAATAATATCAGTGAGGCAAGCGGTATTTCCGCCCTTAATGCAGCTGTTTGTGTGGACGGACGGGAAGGTGTCGAGGAACACCAGGAGGCCCCCACTGGGGAGGCTACCAGAAGAGGAGAGCAGGGGGGATCACGCTGAGACTGGGGATATCACCTGAGACGTGGTCCTGTGGGGGAGGGGGAGGGAAGTGATCACTCATTAGTGTCCATGGACATGCCACCTACCTTGATAGAATATAATCATCTTGAGGGCAGGGTATATTTCATTTTTGGTTTTGTATCCTGAGCGTGTAAAACCATGCCTGGCATGCAGGCACTTAATAAACGTTTCCTGATTGCTTGCTAATTAGATATGAACTTCAGTTGTTTCTGTGCTGCCTACATACTGAAAGTACGGTCTGTCATTACCTCCCTCTAAATTTCAGCACCCCTTGGACAAAGCCCCATTGTTCTAAGCTCTGATGACAGCTGGAGTTAGGAGGACAGCTGGACATCTGATTGCTGTCTCTAGTGGAATTGCCAAGCAACCAGTAAAATGAAGAAACCCTTATTTAAAATGGGGGGGGGGCTGCTCTTTGCTAGGAAATTAATCCCCAAGCTTCATGCAAATATACACTGTGAGACTAGCTACTAGAAATCTCCAGGGGTAAGCCACCAGGCTAAAAAGCCAGAGCGGGAGCATGTAACCCCACACATGCACACACACAGACAAAGGAGGTTGCTTTATCTTTTTTTCCCCCTTGGAACAGACTATTCCACGGCATAGATCAGCGCGCTGATGCCTCGTGATTCCCTTAAGCGTTCTTAGTACACACGCTGCTGCTACCGCTTCTTTACCCTCAGAACCTCTTGGGGGAAAACTGCGCCATGTGTCATCTGCTTAGCTCTGCTCCACTCACTGCACCCGCCGCGGACTCTCTTACCGATTGCTTCAGCAAGAAGCTCACCTCAGCACATGCCCTCTCCATCTTCTCTTGGTCTAATAATAACCTCCAAGACACCTCCCTGCTTTCTCCTGCAACAGCCTCACTTGCATTTCTCTTTAGACAGCAGGAATCTCAAAAGCCTTATTCTCCTGGCTTGTTGGTGTTACTAGAGCGTCAGTTCTCCATTTTCTATACTAACCAAAAGGAAGCAGATAATGCGACAATGCTCCTGCTATGTTTGGCTTTGCAATGCATAATTTCCCATACGTATATGATATATACTATATGCACACCTATATATATGTATGTATGTAGGTGCATATTATATATGTGAATATATATATATATATGTATGGTGCATGATTTTTTTTTTACTTTTGCAACAGGGCTGGGAGTAGATACCTCTTCCTATTTAGCTTTTCATTTCAACAAATATTAAAATTCATTTACATTCTTAGGTCATAAGCCCAAGGACTGGGAGAAGTTCCTCAAATTAGTGCTGGGTAGAAGTGAGAAGCTTGATAACAACAGTGAAGTGGGGAGACCCCTGGGCTGGAAGTGGAGAGAACGGGGTCCAGTCCTGTGCCTCCCACCTACTAGCTGTGTCAAGTCAAGAAAAATTTATTTCACACTTACTGTGTCCCATGTGACTGTGGGTGAATCTCTAGGGTCTGATCTAGCACTCACAATTTAAAATGAATTAAAATTCATTTGAAAACCCTAAGTGGCTATTTATTTTTTTTAACTCAGTAGTTAAAGGTTTTACACTAAGTCATCTTTGCAAATTATTTCAAAGTCAATTCATCTGAACAATCATTTAAGGGACTGCTTAGATGTTTAAGGCACTCTGCTAGCTATTACAGATAGATAGATAGATAGATAGATAGATAGATAGATAGATAGATAGATAGATAGATAGATAGATAGATAGATAGATTTAAAAGAAGCAGTCTTTGCCCTCATTGTGCTCATATTTTACCTAAAAGGTCCAGTAGATACACAGATAAGTAAAAATAAAATAATTTGGAGACTAATTGCAAAAGAGGAAGAATACTAGCAAATGCAGGGATCGGGTAGGGATGACTGTGTCTAGAAGGTGACACATGACCTTGGGTTTCTACAAGGCAAAGAGTTGGGGGGGAGGGGGGGCACTGTCTGTGGGGGATAGCCTGTGAAACAGTGTAAAGCGAGAGATAAAATGTACTGAATGGGGACCACTTAGGAGTACAGTTTGACTGGACTGCAGAGGGAGGGAGGGGGCACAATAGGAGATAAGATGACAGGGAGCCAAACTGAGCCCCTCAATTGGGGAATGGCTGAACAAGTTGTGGTGTGCGGTTGTGATGGAATATCACTGTGCTATAAGAAATGATGAGCTCCGTGATGGAAAATGCTATCCATATCCAGAGAAAAAACGATGGCGTCTGAGTGCGGATCAAAGCATACTATTTGCTCTCTTTTTTGTTGTTTGGTTTTGTTTCTCCTTTCTTGTGGATCCTCTCATTGGTTCTAATTCTTCTTTACAACATGATTAATGTGAAAAAATGTTTAATATGAATGTCTATGTAGAGCCTATATCAGATTGCATGCCATCTTGGGGAGAGGGGAGAGGAGGGAGGGGAAGAAAATTTAAAACTCAAAAGCTTACAGAAGTGAATCTTGAAAATTAAAAATAAATACAATTTTTTAAAAAAGAAATGATGAGCTGAATGATCTCAGAAAAATGTGGATGGACTTGCATGAAATAATGAAGAGTGAAATGAGCAGAACCAAGAGAACACTGTGTACAGTAACAGCAATATTGTTTTTAAGAACGACTTTGAGCAACCAAGTCATTTTGACCATTATAAATGCCCAAATTAACTGTACAAGAGCCTATGAAAGAAGATCCTGGCAGTACCCAGAGAAAGAACTGGTAAATAGAAGGATGTGTGGAACGGTTTCACATACATGCACACACACATATTTGTGCCTGACGGTAGCCATCTCTAGGATAGCCAGGGTTGAGGGAGGGGAGGGAGGGAAGGAAAAAGGGAAAAGAAAGTTACACAATAACTTTATTAGGTATTTTAAAGGAATAGCAAGTTGCATGTAATACATTTGCAGTTTCTTTTTGCAGTCATCTTTTTTTTCTATTCTACTATATTATGGAAATTCTTGTTTTATTCGTAAGTTCATACTAAAATAATTTTTCTTAAAAGTAGGGGAGCCAAACTGGGGAGGCTTTTAAATGACAGCCTGAGGATTCGACATTCTATCCTAAAGTGGAGATGGCACAAAGCCATGGAAAGATTTTGAGAAACGGAGCAGCATTTTCAGATGTGTGCCTTAGGAAGATAATTTCACTAGCTATATGGAGGGCAGATTGTAACAGAAAAGACAAGAAGGAAGACAATCAGATGGCTGTTGCAATAGTTCTGCTACAAAGCCTTAATGGGCTGGACTAGGGGAAGTGTCATGTGAGCAGAAAGAAACACATCCATCATCCCTCCAATCTCCCACTAAACCAGCTCTCATTTTTAACTCCTCTTTGTCGTCTGGTGCTCATTATTCTTGCTGCATGGAAGCCCACCTTGTTCCATGTGCTCCATGAGGGTAAAGTCATTGGCACATCTGAGATAGCCTTTGATGTTAATAAACATCATTTCAGACTAACAAAAGCTAATATAATTATATTTCAGCAAATTTAAGTTTAAGTCATTTGTTTCAGTCTATTTCCAACCTCTTTAGTTTTATTCACCCCCAAAACAATTCTAGACAACTGGATTGTTGGCCAAGTGTTTGTGGCCAAGATATTAACAGTTATGATCCAACAGCTTACCAAGAAATGATGTCAGTATCTGGAGCTAAATGAACCAACCTAATGCAGTAAGACTTATGAAGTGTAAATAACATTTATATTAGACACCAAAGGACATTGTTAGTCAGGCTAATAATAATAATTATTATAATATGTATGTAAAATAAAAGTTCTTCGAGGTACTTTTGTTTTGTATCACATAAAATACAAGTATAAAGTATACATAGCACATCATCTCATCAATGAACTTGCACTGACTACTGATTAGACGAACACTTGCTGGTGACAGAATGTAAGTAGTACAGAGAGGAAGATGAAAGTGAGTCATTTTATAAAAAAGTCAAAGGCAGGACAATGTGTGTCTGAACGTGCTGGAACATGCATTCCTCTTCATTTGAATTTAATGCCGATGTTGAAACAGATAACAAGCCAAGAGATATCAAGGCTCAATATCTCCCTTGATCTCCAGTCCTTCATCTATATCTGTCTAATAGACATCTCTACTAGTGAGCTCCTCAGCACCCCAAACCTCACAGGTTTGAAATGGAACTCATCTTCCTCCTGAAACTTCACTATTTGCCAGCTTCTCTTTCTTTGTAGGACACTTCACTCCCTCAGTCATTGAGGCTCAAATTTGTGTGCCATATTTGTATCTTCTCTCTTACTCATCCCCCAAATTTATTCATTTACAAATCCTATTAAATTCTACCTCCATAATACTTGGTCCTCCTTTCTCTGCTTTCATAGACACGATGTTAACCTGCCACTAGTCTAACTAGCAGAAGTTTGTTGTGAGACCCAAGCCAGATCATACCTAGAGAATCTTATAGATAAAAAGGAAGTACAGAAATGGGACAGATTTGCCAGTGGTTCTGTAGGGATTTATTCTCATCCTCAGTGACAGTGGAAACACTGCTCTGTCATCTCAGCAAGCAGTCAACCATAAGAAGGGATGAAAAGGCATTTAAAATAATGAAACCAGAAATTTCAACAGGATGAGTACATGAGTGACAGTGTTTAAATCCAGCTCTCCATCAGCTAAAATAAAAAACAACAAATGAGGTAAAAAACAAAAGCTAAAAGAATCCAAGAGAGGAAAATAAAACCTCATGAAAACACCAGAGAAACTGGTGGGAAAGGAATTAATAGTAACCAATGACCCTAAACAATGTTTAAATATTATGGAATAAAAGAAAGTGTGGTGAAAGCCCTAGCAGGGATACCTCTTGGGGGGAAAAAATAGAAACTAGACAGTGACTAGACATGGAAGGAAGGAAGGAAGAGAGAGAGAGAGAGAGAAGAGGAGAGAGAGAGAGAGAGAGAGAGAGAGAGAGAGAGAGAGAGAGAAAGGAAAGAAGGAAGTTGAAAATTAGAACTTTCAAACTATTGACCAAGCCATCAACAAGGATTTATTAGGCAGTGGGAACAACAAAGATGAAATTCAACAGCCCCTCCCCTCAAGGAAACTATATTCTATAAGGGGAAACAATACACACACATGTATATGGAGTTTTTCAACCCTTTCTAGAGTTGATGTAATCGAAGAAGACCCAGATACCTCAACTGAATCAATCAATACATGTAATGAAGTTTTAAATGTGTAAGCAGAATGATTTCAGACATGCAATCTCTTTACAAGGTGTGCACATTTTTTTCTTTATAACAAAAGTTTTTATTGATGTCTTCTGCTTCTTACATCATTATAGTTATTCAGAGTATTCCTTCCCTAAAGCCAGGTTAATTACTGCAAATAACAAATCTTATGGAGTGGTCACATGTACAATATTTCACTGCATAATCGTCATACCCTGTTTTTGCAGTCCATGTGTGCATCTTTAAGTCAAGGAAGAAAGCAATGTGTTTGGCCGAGAGAATCAACCATGCTCATTCAAGTCTATGTATAAAATAACCATCATCCCAGCATCAAGCTCAGTTAAACATTGACCCTCTAGTAGGCTCCCATTTGGAGGACTCTAGGTCCTGAGAATAAAACACACTTGTTGGGGAATGTGAAGGTAGATGGAAGGTAGATAATATTGCCCCCACTGGCCATATTATCAGAGAGATTGGAGTAGAAGGAAATCATGCATCCAAGCTGGAGCAGAAGACATACTTAGGACAAACATGGACAAACATGAACATCAAAAGAGAGTCACTTGGTGGAGAAAGCAGCTTCAAAGAGAGTGATCCTTTTGTACCAGGATAAGAACATAACTTATAGACTCAAAAATAGACTTCAAGGCAATAAGTTAATGGGTGCTATGAGTTTTACCTTTGCCCCGTGTGTATCCTAAACATCTGCCTCACTACTTTGTACTTTAGACAATCAAGCAGTAAACATTCATTAAGTGCCTACTATCTGCCAGGCACTGTGCTAAGCACTGAGAATAAAAAAAGTGGCAAAAGACAGTTCCTGCCCTCAAAGAGCTCACAATCTATCTGTGTCCACTCTCCCCATGGACTCTGAATGCATTTATGGAAGAGTGAGCCATAAACTTTTGTGACAAATGTTTTGTAACTACTGTCTTGCTACACAATCTTAGCAAACAGCTTTGTTAAAAATCTCATTAAAAGTCTAGCTGCTTATTAATGGGAGGCATACTGGAAGGAGCTCAAGAGCTGTAGTACTAGAAACCCGGCCTTTCAGGATTGTCCCTTGTACCCTAAGAGTGGCAGTAGCCACCACTTTGAGGACACTGATGCTCAAACATAAGTATACACAAATTAAATAGGACAGGCAAGAATTCTTGGGAAAATGAGAAAAGGTCTTAGGTAGTAGGCGGAACTTGATCTGAGTTTTGATGGAAACCAGGGGTTTTAGGAGTCAGTGGTCAGTAAGAAGGACATTCCAGTGGGGTGGGATATATAAAAGCACAGAGAAGGTGATAGAACATTGTGGTTTCAGGAACAACGAGGTCAGTTTGACTATACTGTGGAGGGTGTGAAGGGAAATAATGTGCAGTCTGGAAAAGTAACCTTTAAGCACACTTTGAAAAGATTGAAATGACATGCCAAAGAGCTTAAATTTTATTCTAGGGTCAAAAGGGAACAACAGAAATGTATTGAGCAAACTGGTGACATGGCCAGACTCGTATTTTAGGAATATCAATTCTGGAGTTGGATTGGAGAATGGATTAGAGGGGAGAGTGCCTGCATAAAGAGAGACCAATAAGGAAGTTACAGTAATACTCCAGGGGGAGGTGATGAGGGCCTGACAAGAGTGGGGACTGTGAGAGTGGTAGGAAGATGGATGGGACAGATGCCATGGAAATCAAATCAAGATGACATTGCAACTGATTGGCTGAGTAGAGTGAGGGACAGTCAGGAGCCTAGAATGACTCTGAAGTGAAACTTGGAGATTGGAAAACTGATGAAGTGTGCCCTCAACCAAGATGGCAATATTCAGAAGAGGGCTGCATTGGGGCGAGAAAATAATAAGTCAAGTTTGAGATGCCTGCAGTAATCTAGCTTGAAATGTCCAATAAACAACATCTGGGCTGGGATTCAGAAGAAAGAATATCACAGAATATATAGATCTAGAAGTCAGGTGTGTAAAGATGATAAATGAACCCAGGAAAGTAGAGTAAGTGTCTGAGAGTATAGAGAAAAGTACCCAGGAGAGAACCTTGGGCAGTACGCTCATAGCTACTAGGTATGGCATGAATGTAGATCTAGCAAAGGAGACCTAGAAGGAGTGGTTAGAAAATATGGAGATGAACCAGGAAAGATCAGTGTAATGAACACCCAGAGGAGATCAATCATGCAGGTGGAGAAGATGATCAACAGAGTCACTCCTGCAGAGATGTAAAGGATTGAGAAAAAGCCACTGGATTTCCCAACAAACATATAGATCATTAGTAGCTTTGGAATGAACAGTCTCCATGAAAAAATTAGGGTTTGAGAAGTGGGTGAGAAAAATAGAGGCAATGAATATAGACAGCTTTTTTTTCTAGAGGACTGACTATAAAAGGAGGAGAAATAGCTTGAGGTAATGGTAGAGGTAAGTAAGGATTTGGTTTTTTTTTTAAGAGTAGCAGAAACCTGGGCATGCTTGTAGGCAACAGGAAAGGAACCAGAGTTAGAGGGGATGATTGAAGTGTCAATCATTTAGAAGAGGAGGGAGGTAGAGAGAATGAAAGGTATAAATAGAAAAAGGGCCATTTTTCATCAGAGACTGAAGGAAAGGAGGAGATATAGTAGATGATGTCAAGGGGGTTTGAGATGCAGTAAAAAGGGAGTTCATGGCAAATGGTCTCTCTCATTCAAGTATGAGGTTTTGTCTTCTGCTGAGAGGCGTGAAGTGGGAAGAGTCATGGTGTGGGAGACTAGAAGAGAGGAGGAAAGGGGGGGGAGGAAAGAAGGTTTGAAAAAGCCAAACTAGAGAACCAACCGGCTATCACAAATATAAGGTAATATCATGAACGCAATAGATGATCTGAAAAGATCGGCATCGCAGGATCCAAAACTTGCCACCTAGCTTTCTAACCTCAGCAAGTTTAGAATCACCACCATTTTCTTTGCTCTCAACAATTGCTAAGTCTTACTTGTTCTGAGTTGACAACATCACTGGAGGGTGGGCCACCAAGTGACTTTGTTGTGGCCCAGCCGCTCTAGGTGATCAACTAAAGGGCTTCCAATCTCCATCTGTGGAAGGAGCAGCTACACCAGGGTTTTCATGAATCTTTGAAATGTCAATTATCACTCATCAGATTCAGTTCACGGTTCTAGCATAGAGTGACTATTTTAGACCCCAGTGAGGTCATATAAAGCATTAGAAAACCACAGGATTTCAGAGTTGTAAGGAACCTCAGTAGGCACATGCCCACCAAATTCAACCCATACATGAAAAAGAAGAATTGCTACAATAGAACCACCAAGTGGGCCCCAGCCTCTGCTGTAAGACCTCTGTCGAGGAAGAACCTCAACACCACCACCACCACCTCTACCACTGCCACCACTGCCATCACCACCACAACCACTACTACCCCTGCCAACACCACCACTACCAATGCCACCACTACCAACACTACCACTACCAATGCCACCACCACTAGCATCACTACCACTACCATCATCACCACTACCAACACCACCACTAACACTGCCAACACTACCACTACCATTACCACTACTACTGACACCACTACCAACGCCACCACAACCACTACCACCACTACCATTCTAGGCAGCTCACAGCACTTTTGCCTAGCAATAATTGTTAGGATTTTTACCCCAACAGACAACACACCATCAGCAGCTTCTTTGAAATGTCCACCAGTTGATGCTAGTTCTGCCCTCCAGGACCAAACAGAATCAATATAATCCTTTTTTTTCACATGATAGGCCTTCAAATATTTTATTACAACTAAATTCCCACCGTCCTACCATCCCTCTTTCAGTCTGAATTTATCTACTCTAAATACCCCAAAGTCCCTTCTCTTTTTTTCTTTTTCTTTTTACCTTTTTTATTTTGAACTTAAATACAAAATGAGAAAAGACAAAAAGAAATTGCCATGTACATAGCAGACAGTAAGAGAGGACTCAATATAAAACAACAAATTTCCATTTTCAAGAAAACCTATATAATAAATATTACACATTATTTTCAAAACTGCTCAGCTTTTCTGTGCTTTCTTGTTGGTTTTCTTTTGTTCTCTGCTGTGTACTTTTTACTTTCTTTCCCCCCTCACCCCCACCTTAAAGAAGGCTACAATTAAACATGGATATATATATATATATACATAAACATATACACACACACATATATATACCCATATATACGCATAGACACTCATACACATACATGTAAGACAGTACTATGCTTATTTCCTCCTCTTATCTCTTTCTCTGAAGGTGGATGGCATCTTCCTTCATAAGTCCGAGTCTTTCCATGTTTTCCTAAATCCACCAGCTCATCATTTCCTACACCACAGCAATATTCCAAAGCA
Organism: Phascolarctos cinereus; assembly: GCF_003287225.1. Taxonomy (NCBI): domain Eukaryota; kingdom Metazoa; phylum Chordata; class Mammalia; order Diprotodontia; family Phascolarctidae; genus Phascolarctos; species Phascolarctos cinereus. Next base: position 472,398,930 of record NW_027555958.1, on the reverse strand, counting down.
ATCACATTCTAAACCTGACAGATTGTCTATGAAAGTTTTTTCCCCACTTTTCTGTATTCCTTCTATTCTTGGCTACATAGATTTTATTTATACAAGAAAATTTCAATTTAAAATAATTGAAATTATTCTATTTACACTTCAACAAAGCTCTTACTTCACAATATTGTTTAAGGTCTGATGCTGCTGAATCTACTTCCCTTACATCGTTTTTTTTCACTGGCTTCTTTGAAGTTCTTGACCTTTTGCTCTTCCAAATGAACTTTGTTTTTATTTTTTTCTAACTCAGTAAACTTTTTTTTAGCAATTTAATTGGGGTGACATTGAATAAATAGATTAGAGAAAATTGTCATTTTAAAAGTTATGTTGGTTTTGCCTATCCATGAACAATAAATATTACTTTATTTAGATCCGAGTTTATTTGTATAAAAAGTGTTTTATGTTTATACATGCATCCCTCTAGGTCCTTGGGTGAAGCCTTTTGACGGAGTCCGAGTGTTACAGAACAAACCACTTTATTAAGAGGATTTGTTCTGTGAAGTTCGGATTCAGTCAAAGGGCCACACTTGAGGACCTAGAGGGCCACATGTGGCCTTGAGGCTGCAGGTTTCTCATTCCTGGGCTAAAACAATATTGAATAATATCATTTACACATAGTGTAGTTTTTCTTTTTCACTATTGATGAAATCTATTTTAACTTTAACTTTGTCTGAGATCATGATTACTATCCCTGATTTTTTTATACACTAAATTCTGCCCTTGCCCTTTATTTTATCTTTGTGTGTATCTTTCATTTTTATAATGTTTCCTGAAAGCAAAATATTGTTGAATTCAAATTTTTAATCTGCAATCTGTTTCTGTTTTATGGGTAAATTCATCCCACTCATATTCTAAGCTATAATTACTTGTTCTGCATTTTCTTCCTTCCTATTTTCCCTCACTATCCTTCTCGTCCTATTTACCCTATCTCTCCTCACTCCTCTGCTTTACTTCTATGGGCTACCTTGCCCTCCTATTTCTTAACCTACCCACCCCTCTAAGAGTCCCTCCCTTATCCTCTCCCCCCACCCTATCTCCTTACCCTCTTATTTCTTTCTGAATTTAGAAGATTTTTATTCCCTTCTAGATACATATATATTGTTCCCTCTTTAACCCATTCCAAATGAGATAAGTTCCTTTACTACCTGTCCTACCCCCTACTAACTTCTTCTATATTATTTGTTTTCCTATTATGTTTCATTTGTATGAGATAATTATTCCTTTTTATCTCTCCCTGAACAATTTTATTTTTTAGAATCACCCCATCATACTCAGCTCAGCCCATGCCTTCCTTTCAAACTACCCAAATAATGATGACAATTGTAAGAGTACTGCTAATATTTCACATCCCTCATAATTGGTCTTTAATGTTTGCCTTATATTTCTCCTGGATGCTACATGTCAAAATTTCCCTCAAGTTCTGGGGGTTTTGTCACAAAAACCTGAAAGTCTTTGAGTTTGTTAAATGTCCTTTTTTGTTTTTCATTCAGGATTATTTATTTAACTTTGCTGGGTAAGTTACCCTTGGTCATAATGCCAGCTCTTTTGCTCTATGGAATATAGTATTCCAAGACCTATAGTCCTTCAAGAGAGTAGCTGCTAGGTCTTGTATAATCCTTATTATAGCTCAATGATATTTGAATTGTCTTTTTTTTCTTGTTGCCTTCAATATTTTCTCCTTAACCTGGGAGCTTTGAAACTTGGCTATTATATTCCTGTAAGTTTTCCTCTTGGGATCATTCTCAGGTGGTGATCAGTGGATTTTTTTTCTATTTCTACTTTGCCTTCTTGTTCTATAACTTCAGGGCATTTTTCCTTGATAATTTCTTGTAATATATCAAGATTCTTTTTTATCATAATTTTCAGGTAGTTCGACTATTCTTATATTATTTCTCCTAGATCTGTTCTCCAGATTGGTTGTTTTTCTGATGAGATATTTCACTTTCTCTACCATTTTTTCATTCTTTTGATTTTGTTTTATGATTTCTTGGCATCTTAGAACATCATTAACTTACTCTTGCTGAATTCTAGTTTTCAAAGAATTGTATTCTTCCTTAAGCTTTTGACATCGATTTTTGACATTGATATATTTTCTTTAAGCTCTGTTTCAAGTTGGTTGACTTTCTTTACATAATTTTTTTGATTTTCTTGTGTTGCTCTTATTTTTTTCTAATTTTCCCTCTATCTCTCTTATTTGATTTTTTAAAATTTGTAGTGGTTTAATATATATTAACTTGTTTGAGTGTTAAAATAACTCCATGAGGTAGGTATCACAGGTGGTATTATCTTTCTTTTAATGACGTATTAAGTACCATGCCTGTGGTCACACAGCTAGTAAGTATAAATAGAAGCATCTGAACCCAGGTCTTTCTGACTCTGAAATCCAGCAAACTATTGACTATGCTACCTCTTGAGGGCTTGAAAATAGAGCTGGGGCTTAGATTCTTATAATCTGGCCATTGCTTAGATTCTTAAAATCTAGCCACTGCCTCACAGACTCCTTAAGAGTCTGGCTAATATGACAGATGTTCTAATAAACCTTGTCTTTGACTGAAAGAAGGCTTGGGTCAAATTCTTTTGGGCAGGACCTGTGTTCTGATTTTGGGGTCCCAGCACCCCTGAACCCCTAAACCTCATCAATTTGTTGGCCCATGTGGGGAAACTGCCTAATCCCAAGTTCTTCTCCAGCCAAGACTGGGAGGTATGCAAGCCTCCCCTCCCCCTCCTTTCTTGCTCTGCAGTTGGGGTCACTCTCCAAGCACCAAGGCTTGCAGGTGCTTTTGGGCAGACAGTTATGAAGCTGTCTCGCACTCGGCCTGACTCTCTCAGGCTCTTGGTCCACTGGGTCAGTTCGAGGCCATGGACCTGAGTACACCTTCAGCAACATAGAGGACAAGGATGGACTCCCTGTCTGGAAGCGTAGGCCCGATTCTGTCAATTCTCTCAGTGCTAGAGAATTGGGAAAACCTGCAGTGGCTTTTTGGTTCCCTGAGGCTTACTTACTCCCTTCCCTCTACACCCCTGAATCCTCCTTCATGGAGGTTACAGGGAAAAGTTAGAACATCTACAAACATTGTAGCAGATGTGGAGGTTTTGTGATTGATCATTAAGGAGTTTTGAAATGCCTCCTTACAACCCTGGTCACTCCTCCCACTCCCTTCCCTTGAGTTAAGAGGCTATCTGTTAACCCCTCTCACAGGAGAAGAGAGTCTCACGCTTTACTCTTCACCTTTGATTTCACCCTCCCTCACCTGGGAAAGGAAGGAAGGGGGAGGGGCAGCAGCTACAGCTTGAGTCCCACTGGCAATGGCCTTGGGCCCTGGGGCAACCTTTGCCTAGAAGCATCACCCAGGTTCAGCACATCCTGCTCAAGGCAAAGAAGCTGGTCTCTGAACTCAGGTAAGCATGCTCTTCTTAAAGTTGTAGTTTTCACTATTAATGATGAGATATTGATTCTCTGGGCAAAGTAACAAAACTCGGGTTTCCAGTTTCAAATTGGTGAATCTGTTGTATCAGTTGTGTCAAGCAACTTTTCATAATTCGGTTACTGCTAAAATATTTCGGCTACTGTTGGTTGTTGTTTTAATGTGTGAACCTGCCCAAAAGCTCGTTTGGGGTTTGTGTGGCTTGCTGGGAATTTGCAAATGTACAGGAAAAATCTCTAAGGCTTGGCTTTTTACACCAGGACAAATTTAAGTTTGAGATGTAAATCCTGGAAAAGTTTTTCCTAAACTGTGATTAGTGAAACTTGCTGTGTAAGGTAAAAGCTCTTAGGATTTTATTTTGAGTTGTCTGATGGGTCATAACAATCCATTGATGATCAATAACCCACCGTCTAAGAGAAATGCCACAAGCTGCTCAGAGAATGTGATACTACTGGTGGAAAGTCAGCACTGGGAAAAGATGAGAAAGAACACAAACATGGATAGTTCCTATGGAAATGCATGAGGCAACAATGGGCCTATGTCATAAGACCTGGAAAGAAAGGTTCATTCTGGTTGGGGGAGTTTGGACTTCATGAAATGGTTTTGGAATAATTATAATGCTTGATGTCCAGTTTCAAGTAGCATGCTTTCCACGTCAAGCCTGCTGTTCTCAATATAGGGCTGGTACAACCACATAGATAAGTAGCTTAAAATGAGATCCTGGTTTGTAGCATGGGTGAGCTCTTCCACAATGGTGTGTTTGAGGAGTATTTCCTTCTTGTACATTTCTGAAAGCTGTTGGGAAACCTCATAGAAGTAGGTAGTGGGCCATGTCCAGAAAAGAGGTGTTTGACAATTTCCATTTCCACGATGGTAATTTTCTAGGTCACACATTCTTTTAGTGGTTGACGTTAGTTAGCTTTTCCATTTTCACCTGCACCTTAGCCAAATTTTCCAAAGTGTCATGAAGTTCTTTGCACAGCATCTCAAGTGCCTCATTATGTTTTGGATGCACCTTCTGAGAATGCAAGCCAGAAGCAATGCTGTTGCATTCTAGTTCTACCTTGTCTTCAGTAAGTGCACTGATTTTGATGTTTGCTATTTTGTTTGCAACAGAAATACCCATATTGTTGAGTCTCCCATTTTGATAATAAATTGTGCCGATCTGCAGCATTGTCCTTAATTTTTCTTGCACTGACAGATAAGACAGTTCTTTTGCCAGAGTTCTTCACATCTATGATTTTAACGCCCATCTTATTTGATTTTTAAAGTCCTTTTTAATTTCTTCCAAAAAATCTTTTTCTGCTTGGGACCATTTGGCGTTTTTCATTGAAAACGAAGTGGCTTTTTAGCTCCATTATCCTCCTCTGAATATGAACCCAAATCTTCTCTAACCCCATAGTAACTATCCATGGTTGGGTTCTTTCTCCTTTGCTTATTTATTTTTATTTATTTATTTTTTCATTTTATTTTGCTTTCAGCAGCTATTAGTGTGATCAAGTTGTGGTCCTGAGGTATGGGAAGTAATGCCCCAAGCCTCAAGTCCTTCCTACTATTATTTTCTGAGGTCTGTTTTGGGGCCCAACCTTGAGCTCTCCTCTCCACCTCTAAGCCACAGCTAGGGCCCCCAGCCGCATTGTCCAGCAAATAATCTAGCTCCTCATGGTCGCTCGGGTGGCCACACACTACAGTGGTCCTCTCTGCCATTGAACTGAAACCAGGGGCTCTGCTCTCCTGCAAGTGCCCACAGCCAGCAGGGCCCCTGCCCCTCACTCCTGCACTCACCAGACACGTGCTAGCTCCTTCTCCCCACAGCCACAGCATGGGATGCATCTAGTTAGCACAGCTGTGCTTGGCGTCCCTCCACAGTGGAAAGTTCTTCAATCTTTTCTACTCAGCTGCCAGACCCCCACACTGTCTTCAAGATGAAAGTTTCTGAGGCTGAAGCTGCCTTTCAACTCGGCTGCCCCCACTCCCCCCAGGGCTTGCTGCTGGTTGATTCTGCAGGGTCCACTCTGGAGGTGTTTGCACTTTACTCAGGCTGAACCTCCACCCCAGAGGTCTGCTCTTTCCTGGGCTCTTCTGAGATTGTCTTAGGAGGATAACAGCTTTACCCCGCGTTTATTTATACTACTCTGAGGTGATGTTCTGTCTTTTTGTGTTTGTGAAGGAAATTTGGAGAGCCAAATGTTTTCTGACCTACTTCACCACCTTCCTCGGATCCTCTTGCCAAAGTCCCTTCAATTTCTCCTCATATGACATAGAAGGAAGACCTTTTACCCCCCAAATTTTCCTTCTCTGGAAGATTCCCAAATGTATTGATATTCTTCCTAAGCTATGGTAACCAGAAGTAAGCACACTTCTCCAGATGAAGTCTGACTGAAGTGGAGCGTAGGGGAATCATTACCTTCCCTTTTGTTGTTACTTTTATCCTAAACTTAGCACCAAATTTCTATATCTGGAGTAAAACAGAAAAATAAGACTATACATAAAAATGTGTATCTCTACTACGTACATATTGTTTTTTCTTCAGAAATATTTAACAAATTCAACATGTAGCATTCATGGTTATCCTACTTGTCTATGATTCTTTATGGCCCTCCTTTCATCTCCTCTCCTTCACACTCTTCTCCCCTTTTCCTCTCCTTCCCTCTTTTCCATGCCTGCTTTCCTTCTTTCTGTTCCCTTTTCTTTCTTCATTCTCAGATACCTTAGCCCCAGCCTTTCTCTCCCTGCAGTCCATTCTCCCAAACTGCAAGAAAAGGAGAAGAAAAAAAAAATCTCTCATAACAAATATGCAGAATAAGGTAAAAATATAAATAGATAAACAAATAAATCCTCACCCTGTCTATGACTGAAAATATATGTCTTCTTATTCTGCACCCAGAGTCAGGAGGTAGACAACTGGCTCCACTGTGACTCCTCTGACATTATCGTTCAGCATCGCATTCATCAGAGTTCTCAAGTCTTTCAAAACTTCATTTTTACAATGGTGTTATTGTACAACTTGTTCTCCTGGTTCTGATCCTTCATTCTGCACTCATTCATATAAGTCTTCCCTGGTTTCTCTGAAACTGGCTCTTTGGTCATTTCTTATTGCTATTATCTTCTTATTCTTCTAAGTGCTGTCTATCTTATTGCAGCCCAAGATCCCTTATGGTTTTTGCCTTCCATATCACTGGTAATTAGTATGGAGTTTGAAATCCACTAAAACTCCTAGATATTTTTTAGGCAAATTAGACCTAACCATGGTCCCCCATCTAGTACTTATGAAGTTATTTTTTACCTTGATTAATAATTTGTATTTATCCATTATCTGCATGTCTCCCATGCCCCCTAGAATCTTGAAGTCCATTCGTGGAAGCACCCTGGACTCTGATAGGTCAGTTTGGGACTTAGACTGAGTCATTCTAGGCCTCTGTAGCCCTTCCTCCATACCACAGTGCCACTTGTACATACCACCTATGATGTATGAGGGTTCAGGGAAGACTAGTTCTTCTGGAGTGAGGGCTGCTGAACCCTTTTTGGGGCTGATCGTTCATTTTTGGTGTCCACCTGCTACCCAAGTCTTACCTGTGGCTCCAAAAAACTATAGCACGTATAGCAGCCACACTCAAGTACACCATTTTGGCAGATGGGCTAAACAACATTGAGGGCAACCAATGGGCCTAACCCACCAATGAGTTCGAGGGTGTCTACTCCAAGCATGTGAAGACTTCACCTGGTGGAATGAGCTGAGGAGAACATGAAAGTGGCTGAAGTGGGCACTGTGGAGCGCTGAGAGCTTGGTTAGCCGTCAAAGATGCCAAGGTCATCCGCTGCATCTTAAGCCATCACTGGTCATCTTGGCTCTGTCCTGCTACTGGACTGTGATGACTCTGGAAGACAGAGTGAGGCTAACAACTTGCACTAGTCAAAAGACATCACCCATCCCATTTTACCATTTTTACCTACCTCAAGGTCTTGTGGTAACAGACGAGTGATGAAGCAACAGGTGCAAATAAACTGGAAGCTGTGGTCACAACCCTGCACACAGGAAGCCCAGGCCACAGGGTCATCTTTTCTCTGGACTGAAGCAGCAATGCTATTCAGCAGCCCCCTGGGAGTCTGAGCAGCCTTTTAAAGGACCTCACTGCACACCTCCTGACATGAGGAAGGGGCTAGAAAAGATGCCCTAAAAATTGTCTGTTTCACCTAACCTCACCCTGGCCTACTTACCGTGGCAGGTAGAAATCCTACACTATAGTCAAAGCACACACATAAAAACAATGTACACATATTTTTGCAAAGATAATTCCACTCACCATCAGTACATGGAATGTGCTCAAGAAATCCAGTAGACCTGAAAGAAGAACAACAGCTCTTGTTGCAAGAGAACTCAGCAGCTGCCACATCCAAAGAGCAGCCCTGAGTGAAACAAGGCTGGCAAATGAAGGCCGGCTTGCAAAGGCCAGAGTTTGATGCATGTGTTTTGTTTTTTTCTTTTTCTGGAGTGGCCACAGTGATACGGAACAATGTGAAGTTTGCATAGAATTTGCAATCCAAACTAATCTAATCAACAAACTTGGATACCTCCCGGAAGGGGTAAACGACAGGCTGTGGACAATGTGATTGCCACTTGCAGGAAAGTGCCATGCCACCATTATCATTGTGAATTCCCCCACCATGATGAACCCTGAGGAGGTCAAAAATTTTTATGAAGACATGGAGACCCTCATCATCAATGTGCCAAACAGGACAAATTTGTAATTCTGGGTGACTTTAACACAAGAGGAGGCAGACTTTCAGACATATCAGGGAAGAATGGAGTCAGAAACAGCAACAGTAGCAGTCACTTATCACTGAAGACTTGTGCATCTCATGACCTTCTTATCATCAACACTGTCTTCCACTTACCTAAACACAATAAAACTCCATGGATGCACCCTCGCAGCAGACACTGGCATTTAATAGACTCTATCATCGTACAGAGAAGAGAGGCAGAATGTGAGAGTGACAAAGGCACCATGGGGTGCAGAGTGCTGGACTGATCACAGACTTATCTTCTCCAAGCTGAACATTTGCATTCAACAAAAGCACAGGCCCCAAGGCCAGAGGACGGCCAGAAGACTCGGTATCAATAGATTAGAGCACTTCTCCATAATGGAACGGTTTGTTGCTAACTTGGAAGGAAAACTGAGCTAACACAACAGTGGAGCTGAAAAGGATTGGTGTACAGCACCACATTTGCTCCTCTGGGCCAGAGCACTCACACCTATCGGAATCAGTTTGATGAAAATGATGAGGAAATTCAGAAGCTGCTAAATGTAAAATGGGAAATCCGCAGTGTTTACCAGAAGGACAATGCGTCTCCATCGAAAGTAAACGACAAACAAAGCTTAGATGCAGGATCCTTGGCTCAGGAAGGAGGCAGGTGAAATTCGGTTTTTTGTTGATAGTAACAATCCGAAGTGCATTTATGATGCCCTGCAGGCTACTTGTGGGCCAAAGGCCTATGGTGCATCTCAGCTACTCAGTACTGATGGAGCCACATTGATTCATGAGGAGCACATGATCTTGGAGAGACAGGCTGAACACATCCACGGTGCTCTCAACAGACCATCATCAATCAATGCTGAAGCCGGGGACCACACACCTGCAGTAGAAGTCAACCCTTCCCTGGCCAAACTTCCACCTGAAGAAAAGGTAAATGCCAAAAGTGCATTTGCCTAAAAGACTATTTTATGTAGAACTCATACAAGGCGGGCACCGACATGATGGTCAGAAAAAGGGATGCAAGGATGCTCTCAAGGTCTCCCTGAAGAACTTTGGAATCCACTGTGGGACATGAGAGATACTGGCACAGGACTGCTCTGCCTGCCGTGCCCGCATCAAAGAAGGCTGTGTTCTGAGTGAAGCAGAATTGCAGCAGCTCAAAAGAAGCATGAGATGCACCAACTTAGAGACATCTCCACCCCCGTGTTTGTGTGGGCTGCTCGTGCCTCAGCTGCGGCAGAGTCTTCTGAGCTTGTACTGGTCACTCAGCCGCACGCTGAAGCCTTGACTCCAGCGTAGTTAGTTCATGCTGGTCCCTACGAGTGGGAAGGACAACAGCCAACCCCCCACACCGCCCTCCCTCTGCTCCCTCTTTTCAGCTCTGCTTCTTGTGGAGTATCCCCTATCTGAGTGTAACATCTACAAGGGTCTGAGTTATCCTGCTAGCTTTTCTGGTGTCCCCAGCGCTTAGCACAAGGACTGAGATGTAATAAGTGCATTAGAAAGCCTTTATCTATACTCCTAACCCTACTAAATTTTACCTAATAAGATTCAACCCATCGCTCTAGCCTGGCAAGGACTTTCACGTCCTGATGCTTGCACCCAGTATGTTAGCTAAACCTCCCAGCGTTGATTCTAGGAATTGAAGAGCAAGCTGTCAGCACCCATTAATCAAATGATCAACAAATGTTTATTAAGACCCTGGTATGCGTTGGGCACTGAGCTAGGCACAGGAGTTGCAGAGACAAAAATGAAGCAATGAAGCAGTAAGTATTTATTAATCCTCCACTATGCACCAGGCACTATGCCAGGCCCCAGGGATGCAAAAGCACTGGTCTATTCATAAGAAGCTTGTGTTCTAATATGGTAGACACGGAGTGCAGCCGTCATATGCGCAGCCTAAAAATGAATAAAAGCAAGACAGTTCTGTCCAAGGCAGTTGGGGCAGGAAGGCACTAGCAGTTTGGAAGGATCAGGGAAAACTTCATCAAGAAGGTGTCACTTGGGAAGAAGAAATGGATCCTGTAAAGTGTCAGTGAGGAGAGAGTTTACACTAGCAATGGAGACTGGACAGAATAGAGCAAGAAGATGGTAAGAGCTGATATTTTATGGGGGAAGAGAATATATTTACAGAGAGAGACAGAGAGAGAGAGAGAGAGAGAGAGAGAGAGAGAGAGAGAGAGAGAGAGAGAGAGAGACAGAGAGACAGAGAGAAAGAGACACAGAGAGAGAGAGAATAAATACAAAATAATGACAGTGACAAGGGAGTTTGCAGGTCCTTTTGTTTTCTCATTTTTCCAACTGGGTCAATATTTGCCTTCTGCAGTCTCACAGAGCCTGTCTAGTTCCCCAGATCTTGGAAAGTTCAATGGCAGTGGCTCCACAATCCCATCTGGCTAATCTTTCTGTAGCACAGGACGTAGTTGATCTGGGCCAGGTGACATGCATACAATAAGAGCAGTGAGGTGTTCTCTTATTGTCTCTGTTTTAACATTGTGAAGCAACTCCCCATTAGCCATTTTTGTTCTGTCCTTTCCAGTACCAAGGTCATTCTCTTCGGCAGAAAATGGCAAGAAATAAGAAGCACACTTTCTCAGTTATCATCTCATCTACCCTGAGCACTGAGTGCTTAGAGCCAATATCTGAGCTTCTGTTTTCTCCCAATAACATTTTTAAAACAACTTTGTATTTATTTTCCTTATTTTCTTCACCAGACTCAGCTTATTCTGTGCATTAGAATTCCTGATAATTTTCTTTCTGTAGCATTGTATGCATCTTCTGTTACCTGCCCTTGCTGCTATCTCTAGTAAATGTCTTTTTAAAATGTATTTTGGCAATGACAAAAAGAACTGCTTAAAATACAGCAAAATATTTATAGCAGCACTTTTGCAGTCCCAAAGAATGGAAAGCGAAATAGATGGTCATTGACTGGGAAAAGGCTAAGCAAGACTTGGCACAGGAAAGCAATGGAATATTACTATGTTATAGAAAAATGAATATGATGAATACAGTGAAACATTGGAGGACTTCTATGAATTGATGCAAAGTGAACTCAACAGAAGCAGGAAAACCATATGTAAAATAACAAAGTAAATTGTGGCAAAACCACAATAACCAAGCTTGGCCTCAAAGAAGAAATATGAGAAGATAAATTATCTCCCCCCCCCTTTTTTTTTTTTTACAGAAATGAGAGGTTGTGGTTATAGAGCTCTTTATATAATATCAGACTTTTTTTGATAAGCTCATTAATTTTCCCAAACTTTTTTCCTCTCTCTCTCTTTTTATTTTCCATTATAATGGATGAGAGAGAGACGAAAAGAACTTAAGGGGGGAAATGCAAGTGATATAAAAAGAAATATCTATTAAAATTTTTTCTTACAATATATAATTTGGTTTGTAAGTTCCTTATTTACCTATATTCATGTCTCTGAACAAATCACCTTTATTCTCATCTGTGACTCCAGAATGTCATTGTTATCCTGTAGGATTTTAGACCAGGCACTCATGTTTATTTTTTTTTCTGAAGCCTTTAAAAGCTGTTCTCAAGTCTAGGATTCAATTAGCTATCCCTCACAACTTGTCATTCAAGGATGTGATTTGGTGTCCCTTATATGATCATATCGATATTATTAATGAAAATTAATTGAAAAACATAAGTACTGTCAAGTTCTCCTCCACAGCTTTTCTCTAAAATTCTAGAAAATGCACCAGACCAAGTCCTGAATAGAATATTCAAGAAAAAGGGATAGTGGGTTGTTGTTGGGTTTTTTTTTTCAGCACAGGTCACCATAGAAGACAAATAAAGAAGTCTGGAGATGCCAGGGATGAAGTTTGGCCAGAATCAGTTGTACAGAGCAAGGAGCCAACTGGCAGCTCTCTCACTCACTACCCAGCTCTGGGACACAGATTCAAGGTACACTGATCACAATCAACCAGTCTAGTAACCTTGCCAAGAAAGGAAATGAGTTTATTCTGGCCTGGCTTGTTCTCCCATAGTCCCAAACTCTCTAGCATGAATCATTGTTTCTTTTTCAAAATGCTCACAAACCATCTCCTAGAATTTTGCCAGGAATGAAAGTCATGATAACTGACATAGTTTGGAGACTACATCTTCGTCTCCATTAAAAAAAGAGTCAAGATACTTACCTGTCTCCAGTCCTACAGCAAAGACTCTCTTCCTCACAATTTTCTAAAAGCCAGCAACCAAATCAGGGGGCCACACCCAACTTCAGTATTGGAAGAAGCCTCCGAGACCACCTCGCCCCACCAGTCTATGAAAAAGAAATCTCTCTGACCCAAGTAGCAAGTATTCACTCAGCCTTTGTGAAAATACTTCTAATGAGGAGAATCCTCTGCTTCCCAAGGTAGGATGTTCTGCTTTGCAAAAGCTCTAATTGTTGAGAAATTCTATTCTTCCTCCTCCTTACACTAAGCTTAAACTGACATTTTAAAACTCCTACCTGTTGCTTTGAATTCTGCCCACTGGGAGGAGGAGCCCAAATCAAATCCCAGTTCCATGTGAAAGTCCGTCGGATCACTGGAGACAACTAGCATGTTTCTTCTGTCTCTGAATTACAATCCCTGCTTCTTTCAATGAATAAGAGAGGGCCTTGAGGCCCTTCACTGTTCCAACTGCCCTTATCTGAGTGCTGTGGCTTGTCAATCAATGCCTTTCCTAAAACTTGGAGTCCAGAACTGCATATACCACTTTAATAGTCAGGCCAAAGGATAATCCTGGTCCAGCACTGGTTCTTTCAGAACTCTAGGCTATAGTTCATTCAGGCACTACATGCCTGGACTTCACCACTAATAACTACGTGCTCTCTTACCATCTTCTCCTTTTAGGCTGCAATTCTCCATTAACTGTTTCTCTTTGAACCTTTCCTATTACCATCTTTGATAAAGAAAATAGAAATGAGATAGGAATTGAGTAGTTTTGCCTTCTTTCTGTCATCATCATATCTACTGCACGGAACAGTCCCCTTGCCCTCAATATTTTTATCCTCAGCATTCATTGTAAGTCTCATTATATTTTGAGTTATAGTATTGATAACAATATTCCTATAGATATATGCTACTCCTTCTTCATATTAATTCTTTGCTATCTGCCCTTGTTTCTTTCATATGTCTTTATAAGTGTAGAAATAGTGAAAACTCCCTGTGTAGGCACATCAGTCTCCCCAGCCCTCCACTTTCTCTCATTCAGCAGAATTATTTGTACTGTCAGAATTTGTGGGAACATAGATTTAGGTCTGGAAGGGAATTTGAGGGCCACCCAGTCCAATCTCTTCATTTTCCACATGGAACAAATGGGAGTGTTTACATGGTGTGCCCTGTGTGTCATGATTTGAACAGATTGCAAGTCCAGAATCATATCCATTGTACCATCCAGCTGCTATCCCTACAAAGATCCCATCTCTCTTCAGTCAACTGCCTCTCTCAGAATCCTAGACCATGGAATCTTACTTCTCCTTTCTCTGAACCTCTTATTCCAAGAACCTGTGTCCATTCTTAATATGGCACCCAAGGTTCAAATAATTCACCAAACAAGGTGGTGAAATGAACAAAGGGCTGGCCCTTGAGTCAAGAGAGACCTCACTTGGAATCCTACCTCAGACGCTGAAGACCATGGCCTTATGGAAGGGAGCTTAGAGGTCATTTCGTCCAAACTTTTCCTACCGGGGGGGTGATTGGGCTTGTTCCAACTTCACACATACAGTAAAGGAGAAAAGCTAAAAGTGGAAAGCAGGTGCTCTGACTGCAAATCTGGCATTCTTTCCATGGAAGTATCCAGCCTATAAAAAGCTTCACAGTTGGGTACCACTTAATAAACTCTGCAATCATCCTGCTCTATTGAAACCGAAGCCATTTTCTTATGTCAAGGTTGTAAAGGAAAAGTCCATCCTTCCATTTATTATCTATGATCATAGGGTCTTCAGTAATTTTCTCACGGTGCTTCTAGGAAAGAAGCAAATATAGTAGAACATTCGACATTTATTAGGCGCCTCCTGTGAGCAGAACTTGCTAGCTGTGTGACCATGAGCAAGCCGCTTATCCCTGACAGGGATAAAATGAAGCTAATAATGTCTGTCATATGAACCCCCCAGAGTTGTGAAGATAAGTGGAAATTTGGGGGGATAGATCTAAAGTTGAAAGGAACCTCAGAATTCATCTAGTCCAACTCTCTTATTTTGCATATGAGGAAACTGAGGCCCTAGGAGGGACAGTACCTTGCCCAAGGTTACATAGATCATAAATATCAGACGCAAGATTTGAACCCAGGCCCCTAACTTCAGACACAGCTCTCTTTCCACTTTCCCATATCTGTAGAGTACTTGGTAGAACTTCAAGGTCTATGTGAGTGCTCGCTCTCTGTGTTATTTGAAGCAGCTTCTGAAGATTCCAGATTCACAAGCAAAGATCTATAAGTGGAGATTAGCAAGCTTTGGAAACCACTATTCAAGAAGAGATGAGATGACTTTGCAGAGGTAAGCCTATGGATGCAGAACATTGCATGCATCATCATACTCTGTTAATGTCCCCGTTAGTTTCACCGAACTGCCTCCTCCCCTTTCTTATTTGTTAAATAGGATGGCTTTCTGGGAAGCGGAAGAGCAATATATTCTGAAATGAACGTTATGAGAAGGGATATTAATAAAAATGTAAACTCTGAGAATGAGACATTACGCAGGGAGAGAATTGAAAGGAAAGACAAAGACAGACAAAGGCAAAGAGAAGTAGGAGTCTTGGCAGGTTCCTGATCCCCAAAGGTTCTGGTCTTCAGGCTGAAATGTCTGGGTAACTCATTTGGTTTCTTAGGCATTTCATTGAGATGACTGATTTCTGCACCCAATAGTTCCCTCAGGCATTTAAGGTGAGTGAAACTGATGGACATAAAGGCTTCAGAAATGTTTTTCTGAGTCAGAGCAAAAGTGCCTTTTTTTTTTCAGAAATGCTGCAGAAAGCCCATGAGCCTGGTGAGATCCAAATAGCCAGTCCCTTGAAGAGTTAACAAGCTAGAGCTGGATAAAAGGAAGATGACTGGGGCTTTATCCCACTTGAATATGTATACCTGAAGACCAAATGCTTTGCTCTTCTTTCCATCATCTGAAATCTGTTTTGCTCCAAGTTTGGGGAAACCAGACTCCCCAGGCATCCTCTTGCTGTGGGAAACATTGTTCTCTTAAATCTGAAAAGATGGTGTTTCCCCTGGACATGGATGGGGTTTAGCAGCTGAGCATGGCAAGAACAGAATCTAGTTTATCTTCCTAAGTGTACCGCTGACAGACTTCCCTAGTGGATTAAAACCCACATTCAAAATCCTCTTATCTTGACCCTTTTATCCCCAGGACTCCCTACTCTGCAGATGCCTCTCCAAATTCACATCACTAAGCCAGGGGACTGCTCAGACCTGCCCTTACAAAAACAATAAAGGGAAAAGGCTGCCATTTGGGATCAGCGCCCTCCTTTTGATCTCTAATGTCTAATTTCCATCTACATATTAAAATACAAGGGATGAGAAAGTGCCCTGTTAAAAATACTGGAGTTCTCAATAGTCACTCATAGTCTTAAACTCAAGTCTGTCAACTTCGTAATATTTTTATAACTATATTTCAATATACTTAGTTTCCTTTGTAATCCTATATATTTTAAGCATGTAAAACTATGATTTTGAAAGGGAGTCCATATCTAGGTTTTACCAGACACTGCCAAAAGAGCTCAGGAAACAAAGAAAAACAGGTAAAGAATTCCTGCTCTAGACTCACTCGCACTTTTTATAAAGAAAGGAAATTACAGGAACTGAGTTCACATCCCAGCCCTGTGACTTACTACTTGTGTGACATTGGGAAAGAAATTTAAACTCTCTAGCTCAGTTTTCTTGTCTGTAACTTGACAGAGTTGGCCTAGACTATGCCCAAGGTCCCTTCCAGCTCTAGAGCTATAATTCTATGATCCTTTGATTTATTTTGATTGCTTGTCAGACCAACATGAAAGATAAGACATATCAGCCCAGCATCTCAGCATGATGCATGTGTGTATGTATGTATTTCTGTATGTATATCTGAATGAAAAACACTTATTAAATGCATACTTGTATGCTACACACTGGGGATACAAGTAAGAGCAAAATAATCCCTCCTCTCAAGGAACTCCCATCTTAATATAAGGAGACAGCACACATATGAAGTTTCCGCTGCAGAACAGATGGAAAGGCCCAGTCAATGGTCCTTAGAGCTGAGCATCAGAGGAGATGGTAGTGCTTCTTCTTTAATGTCATTTCCATGGGTAAAACCATATCCCTTTCTGATGTCAACCACCATGTGGTGCCAAGGACTTCACTGGCGAGAACGTTTTCTGCTTCATCTACAGAGAATGCTGAGGCTGCAACACCTATAGAAGTGGTTATCAGGTACCTGGACAATGGCTAAAGCACTGGACTGGAATCTGGGTCAAGTACAGGATTGAGTTTAGGGTTGTTGCTACTCTTGCAGCCCTTGGATGTGGGTCTTGGGCTATCTCTCCTGGGGTATGGAGGGAGGGAATGGTAGAGCCAATGGTCGTAGTTTGGCCCTCCTGACCCAGGCTTCCTGTCTCACTCTCTCTCAGGGTATATTGCTGTTTCATGTAGGAGGTAGCTATGGTGCCCACCTTGGGATCCCAGAAGGCCTGGATTCTTAGACTTCCGCTGCAGTGGAAGTCTGGCCAAATCACTTAAATACTCATTTGTGTAATAAGGATATTAATAGCTAGAGCACCTTGGGAATCAAACGAAATCATGTTTTTAAGGGCCACATAAATATAGGTTATTGTCATTTACCAGGTTTTATAAGCAGATTGCATCATTTTTTATCAGTGGATTTTACAAATAACTTAAGCACCGAAACATTTTAAAAGTGTTTTTATCATCTAAATGCACATATCTGTCAAACATATTGGGTACTTCCCTTCTTAAACTGAAAACTTAATCCAATACAAGAAACATTCATTAAATACTTATTATATGTAAGGCACTGTGATAAGTGACTGAATATAATTTAAGCTTTTAATGATTCAATTCATGGCTGTTGGGTTTTTTCCCCAATTCAACATGCGTGTATTAAATGTTCTCTATGTACAAGGCAATATGTGAAGTGCTGGGAGACAAAAATTAAAACAAACACCACGCAGTCCTGACTCCTCAGCGGTGTCCTGAGGGAATGAGACACAGTCACAGACAAGCGTGATAGGACATTTCCTGTTTGTGTCAATGCTTCAGTGGTCTTTGACCTTGGTAATGTGGATGGTCTCTCCCAAAGTTCAAATCACACTCCATACACACCTTCTGCCATTTCCCCTAGGAAAAGAACATTACCAAATACTTAGATAAAGACCATTTTCCATGTCTTTGAATACTTTGTGGATGCCATTATATACTACATCAATATCTTTGGAGAATGTGGCCATAGGCAAGGAGGGGCATAGATAAAGTGCCATAAGACATATGAGGATGGTCAAGGTCAGTCAGCAGGAGGGAGCAGGGAAGGGGAAGTGTGTCACCTGTTATTGAAGCAGAAAGAACAAGGGTTATGGGGGGGAGGGGAGGCGGGAAATGCCCGCACTCCTTGTCAACTGTTAGCCACCCCACCCAAACTCAGGGGAAATGTAAGCTCCTTGAGGGCAGGGACTGATTCAGTTTGTCACTGTTTCCTCAGGCCCTAGCACAGAGTCTTACATAGAGCCAATGCTTACTAAATTCCTGTAGATCTGAATCCTCCTGTAGAGGAATTATCAACAAGCTTGGATGAAGAAAGGGAATGGGGGGTGTCAGACAGAAAGCCAAGAGAGGCGAGGTGTGAGTGGGAAGGGGCCACTCAAACTGGGGGGATCAAGAAATGATGGGGAGATGTCCCCTGAGCTGGGGTCTGAAGGAAAAGGTGGGAGGGATTAGTAAATCCACCAGCCAATAGCCGAGGGGGTGTTTTAAGCCTTAATCTGGAAAGTTTGTACGTAGTTGGAACCATTGTTAGAACCATTGAATCACGATATTTGAGAGATAGGAGCTGAGAGGTCATCTGAACCGAACTTCATATTTTATAAACAAGGAAATCAAGACGTAGAGCGACTTGTTCACCTGCTTACTTTGTACAGAGTGTTATGCTAGGTCCCATACTATAGGAGTTTGTCCTGTGGTTGGGAAGTGTACAAATCAGAACATGAGTCAGCTTCACAGGCCAATTGACAGTAATTGTTCAGTGCCTACTCTGGACCAGACACTGGGGACGCAACATCAAGACTGAAACGTTGCCTGCTTTTGAGGAACTTACAGTCTAGTCCCTAGTTGTCTAGGGAGACAACATTTACCTATCTAGGTATAGACAAAGTAAATGCCAGCTTATTTAAGGGTTATGGTACTAGTATTGGGGACCGGTGGGGAGGGAATCAGGGACGGGTTCCATTAGGCAATGGCCCTTGAGCTGAGCCTTGAAGGAAATTAGGAATGGAAACACACAGAGATGAGAAGGGAGCAAGAGTGTAGGTATGAGGGCACAGCCATGACAAATGGAATGCCTCACATGAGGAGCCGTGAGGTCAACTTGGCTAGTTCAAAAAGTTTGTGAATAGGCAATAGATTTAGTGAGGGGTTTTAAAGGGAGCTTGCTTATTTTTCATAAAAGTAATGTTGGGGCAGCATGGCACTGTGGATAGAGCCAGTATTGAAGGCAAGAAGTCCCAAGTACAAGTCCTGCCTCAAACACATTCAGGATATGTAATCTTGGGCAATTTAGTCTCTCAGTGCTCCAGGGAATTTTCTCAGACAAGAAGGTACCAGCTGACGTTGGCAGATAGGATTTCCTCCACCCAGAATGCTTCACACCAGTGGTCCAGTCCTTACTCTAATAAAAGTAATAAAGAACTGGGGGAGTTTGCTGAGGAGAAAAGTGGCATGACCTGGCAAGTCACTTCAACTTGTTTAGCTCAGTTTCCTCATCTGTAAAATGAGCTGAAGAAGGAAATGGCAAACTGCTCCAGCATCTCTGCCAAGAAAACCCCAAATGGGGTCATGAAGAGTTGGACAGGACTGAAACGACTGAAGAATGACAGGTGGAGACTTGAGGCAGGAAGATCAAATAGGAGGCTGCTACAAGAACCCAAGCAAGTGGTGAGGAGGCTCTGAGCCCAGGAGAGCCTCTACAGCTCTCTGAGGGGAAGGAAAGCCCTTTAGAGCAGAGAAATAGCTTCATTTCTAGGGGAAAGAAAACTTTGGGAACAGCTGAGCATAAGGGAAATGAGGTTGGAGAGCATTAAACGATGGAGGGAGTCCAAGGACCCAGCTGTACCAGGACTGCACAACATTCTCCTGGTGAATAGTGCAATAAGGGCAACTTTATGGAATCTCTTCAACCCATGGCAAGTACTGGAGCAACTCTTGGATTGTCACAGTATTAGGTGGGGAATCTGAAGTAAGCCTAGAACCATGAGTCAATGATTCAGAAAGTAAAAATGACAGCAAGGTCAAGGGTAAAGGCCCAGGAGGCCTGACTTTCTTCCTGCCTACTATTTCTAGAAGGTCAGGTCATATAGGTCTAGTCAGGCAGCTGGATGGCACAGTGCACAGAGTATTGGACTCGTAGTCAAGAAGACCCGAGTTAAAATCCTGTCTCAGATACTTACTAGCTATGTAACCTTGAGCAAGTCACTTAACCTTTATCTGCCTCAGTTTCCTCAACCGTAAAATCAAGGATAATACTATCACCAGCCTGAGAGGCTTGTTTGAGAATCTGATTCAGGATCAAATGAAATAATATAGGTAAACTACTTCACAAGACTTAAAACACTACGAAAATGTTAACTATTATGAGTATTGCTGGCATCCAAACCCTCTCCTTAGTTCCAACAGATGGGCTACATTCTGCCTTCAAGCATGGCCCTGCAAAAGGCCCAGCACAATTTTCTGCCTGGCATGTACCAGGTCAATTGTCCGTCCTAGAAAAACATAGTGGTAAGATAATGTTGGAGCTGTGCTAAGCCAAATACTGCTTGAGCCAATGAAGCCAAGGCTAGTGTAAGCACCATCCATTTAAGTTATGTAGGGAGTAGCCAGGAGGGAAAGAAAGAATAGAAAACCACCCGGCAGCTTGACTGCCACAGTCCTGCCATTGATTTTCAGAGCAAGTGAGAGCATAGAGCTCAGATCAACAAGAACCATTTCTGTGGGGTTTAAAGCCTTAGTGTTTTCCAGCTCTCACTGTTTCTCTAAATAAAACCCAGCCTCTGTTGAACCACCAGTCTCTGCTTTTATGTGGCACAAAACACCTGGTGGCCAATTGCTGGGTGGAGGATAATTAGCCCTCAATTATCACCAGCTTGATTTTCACCTGTTCTACTTGTATATCCCTAGAACTTGAAGCTCATCTAATTAGTCTTTCCTGACCCATTCCCTGCCAGCAGACTCTAAACAATAGCTTTGTTGCTAAGCAATTAACCCTTCCTAAGCCAGTCCTTCAGCCCCTATGTTCATAACCCTGGAATTGGATGAGCAAAAGAAGCTTGCCAAACATGGTAGACATCCGAAAAATCTAAGGATATCTTGGTTTTAAAAAAAAGATGCAAATGACAAAATTCCTTCCCCCACTCTCCCCTAGACAGACTGAATCTAGAAAGACGTTAATTTTGGGTACCATATTACAGGAAGGCTATCACTACACTAGAGTGTCCAGAGGACAACAACCAGGTTGATAAAGGGCCTTGAGTTCATACCACATCAATCAATCCATCAACAAATATTTCATAGCATTAATGCATACCACAGGCATTGTGCTGAATGCTGAGGAAAGAAATAGAAAAATTAAACACTTTGCCCTCAGGCACCTTCTCTTCTACTGTGGTGGTTAATGGGACTGGAGGAGATCGTGTATTTTCCCTTTATTAACATCAGCAATGCCATTTTAGAAGAAGCCATGCCTTAAGATGCAAAGGTCAACTTTAACCTTACGTTTTGCTTTCCTTTAGCCCAGTTCTTTGATGAGGCTAATTAAGAGATAAACAAAATTTAGCCTGTCTCAGATCCTCAAGGCCAACTAAAAACTAGATTAGAAAGACATTTATCTTCCCTAAAACACAACAAATTGGTCCCGAGACCAGTAACTGGGCCTTTGCGAACCCAGAATGACTATGTGTTTTTGGACATTATGTGTATCTGTGGGTGAAGGCTCATATTCAGAAGCCCACTTGCCCTATAGATATACTTTTCTTTGTTCCAGTTCATGCTTCTCCCTAATTTATCTACAAAATAAAACCTTTTACTGATTTGTATTCTAATTTATACACAGTGAAATTTCTTAGCCTGATACTACTAATCTATGGATCAGTTGGAGGAACTAGCCATTTTTAGCCTGGAGAAGAGAAGATTCAAAGGGGACATGATAACTGCCTTCAAGTATGTGAAATGTGGTCGTGTGGAAAAGGGAGAAGAATCGTTCTGCTTATCCCTGAAGGGAAGAATGATGAATAAAGGGTTAAAGGTACAAAAAAGGAACAGTCTTGATATCAAGACAAACTTCCCAATGGTGAGAGATGTCTGTAAGTGGAGTGGGCTGCCAGGAAGTAGAGGGTTCCCCTTCACTGGAGGCCCTCAAATAGACCTGGATGATTCCTTATTTAATATGTTAGAGCTGGGATATTGCAAAAGTATGGACTGGACTAGATATATGGCAGACAAATTCCTTTTTGACTCTGAAATTGTCACTCTGGGAGTCTGGGACTTAGAGAACACCACTCTGATTATCTCTCCATCCCTCATGAAGTCTCTTTTCCTCATCTTTATTTTTTCACCTACTGATGGAACCTTTAAGCAGCATGTTGTTTATTGAGCAACAGGTGGGATTTGCACTTGAGTTACTTGAAAAAGTCAGTGCTGGGTGTGAATATGCCTGCTTGGGCCTCTGAAATGTCATAAGAAATTTAGAGCTTCTATGTCTTACCCAGAAGGTGACGAGCCAAAACGCATCTTCAAGGAGGAAAGATGGAACGCAAGTGTTCAATGTGTAACATCTTCAGAGGACTCCAGCAGTATCCAATGACTTCTCAGTTACCTTTTGAAGGACTCTCTTAACAATCCCTCAATGCTATTTATATACACATATACTGATAACCTCCCCTTTTCCTTTATCTCAAAAATCTATAGAAAATTTCTCCAGGGATTATCACAAAGCCATGAAATACCTCCAAAGTACAGAAATCCTTTTAAAGAGCAGAAGCATCAAAGCTAAACGCCTAAGTTCAGAAAGTGATGGGAAATGTTCCATTGTGCTTATTTCAGACTGAATGTTATTACCAGTCTCCCTGCTAGTTTGTTAGGAGTTTGACTGCTTGGCCATAATGCGGTAGGTGTGACACGATGACTATAATTAGTCCATCAAATGGGTTGGGGAATATAACAAGGCTTCCTCAGATCGGTCAATCTTGACAATATCATTGTTAACTGACCAGACTATTTGCTGTCTGAATAGAGGAAGGGGAGAGATTCCTCTCCAACAATTGAATTAAGATTTGCAAAATGCTGAGTAAAATGTTTGTTGATGACTTACTTCAGAACATTTCTGTACTAAGTGGTAACTACAATAATATTTATGACAACAGTAATAACTAGCATTTCTGTAGCACCTACTGTGTTCCAGGCACTGTGCTAAACACTGGAGCATGGCCTACCAGAACAACTTTTCTGCTCATGATTTGCCTGGGTATTGGAAGACAGGGGGAAACGAACCCACTTTATTTAAAATTTCAGTCCTTAATGAGTCATGTGAATTGATTTGGGAGGTGACTCCCTGTTCATTGTTGGGTTTAGTCCTCTTAATTCAAAGCTAGCTTCTCTGATAGAGATTAGAAAAGAAAAAAGATATCACCTCCCCTGGGAGGAGCAGAGAAGGGGGCCTGGACCCAGCAAGATGGCACTGACACAGAGCGTGTCACTGGACCGCACTAGAAATAGGAGGTAGAATTAAAAGCACACTGTCTGGGTGCTTTCCTCTTGACCTTGCTATCTCTCTCTCTCTCTCTCTCTCTCTCTCTCTCTCTCCTCTCTCTCTCTCTTCCTCTCTCTCTCCTCTCTCTCTCTCTCTCTCTCTCTCTCTCTCTCTCTCTCTCTCTCTCTCTTCTCTCTCTCCTCCCTCCCTCCCTCCCTCTCTCTCTCTCTCTCTCTTTCTCTCTCTCTCTCTCTCTCTCTCTCTCTCTCTCTCTCTCTCTCTCTCTCTCTCTCTCTCTCTCTCTCTCTCATCTTCCAACTGACTAATCAAAAAGGAGACTGTTGGCTCTGCTCTGACTCTATTTCCTGTCCCAGTTTTGTGTTTGTTTGCTTGTTTGTTTGCTTTTATTCCTCTTCTGCATGTCATAGCAGCAAGGAAATCCTGAGTTCAAGTCCCAGTTTTGATACATATTAAATGTGTGACCCTGGGCAGACAACTGAACAGATTAGAGTTCTAGGAATCTCTATGACTATTAGTTCCTGCTCTGCCTTGATAGAGGGAGGCTCTGATGCCAATGAAATCACAGATCCAGTCCCTATTCCCTAAGGAGCAATGAAGGAAAGAGGGAAAATAGACAGTGTATCTGTATATTGGAGCAGAAGAGAACATTTTCAATTTTAAATTAGTTCTATTCTGAATCACGGAATTTCAGAGTTGGATGCCAGTTCCAATGTTGTCAAGTCCGACTCTTAACTGAGCAAAAATGCCCTGTGTGCCATACTTACCAAATGCTCATCCACCTGAGCTTGAACGTCTCAAGCAAAGGGTCTCCACTACCTCTCAAGGGAACCTGCTGCACTTTGGGACAATTTGGAAATTTTTTCCTAACATCCATCATAGATCTGCTTCTTTACAGCTTTTACCATTGATTCCAGCTCCACCTTCTGAGTCTGAGCAGAATGAATCTGTTCCTCCCCCAGGAAATTTCTTTTCCTATGCAGAAGACAGCCCCTGCTGCGTCTCCTCTTGAGGTTCAACATTCCCCATTTCTTCTCCCAATCCTCACACAGTAGAAGCTCAAACCTCTTCACCACACACATTGCCCTCCTCCACATGTTTTCCAGTTTATCTCCTGAGACTGCTCGTCTCTCTTCTGAGAGAAGCTGAAATAGCACAAAAGAATATTTACTTCAAGGATATTGAGCCCATTAATATCCACAGTTGCTCTCCTAGTACAAATCACATAGCTTTAATGTCATAATAGATAGTTTAATGAGTTGTTATGGCTAAAATATTAACTACCTGATGGCCAATCTCAAGTGCCTAAAATCTCTAAATTGAGATAAACCTGTCCTCAGAGAAGAGACATACAACCCACCCTTCAGCCTCTACTAAGAGTTCTTCTAGCTTGGTAGGAACTGCTTGACATTATTCTCTATACTGAGGCATAGCCTTTGAGGACTCAGCATCATCTTTACACCACATCAGAGAATCAGAGAAAGATCTTAGTGGAGGAGTAAATTATGCCACCTCCAAGTATGTTTGGCCAACTAGTTATTTAAGAATGTTGTTTAGTTCTTTTTTTCATTGGTTTCTCCCTAAATCTTTTGGTTATTAATAAGCAGCCAGACTGCCAGATTCAAAGTTAGCCTCTATATCTTTGCTGTCCTCCATCCTCTTCTGTAATTGCTAATATGGTTCAATGATTGAAAGGATAGCCACTATCAGGAAAAAGAAAAAAAACAAGAGGCTTACATTGGATGTCCAACTTGATGACCCTTCTAGCATCTTGAGCTCACACAGTCTTGAACTCAGCTGCCATTATAGCCTCTCTGCTCTGCCTCATCCAGACACAAGGGTGCTCACATGTTTTAGACCTCACAACTGCTTGAAATTAATCTACCACCATCTTCTTAGATTCAGCACTTGCCCACTATGAAGCCATAAGGGGGCAGGTGGAGATTTTCTTTGCTAAGACTAGCCCCTTTATTTATCTCCCAGTCTCATCTACTCTTTCCACCTCTAGATTCTCTGTCTGTGTGTATCTGTGTCTGTCTCTATGTCTATCTCTTTCTGTTTCTCTACATCTGTATCTCTCTATTTCTCTCTGTCTCTCCATCTCTGTCTCTGTCTATCTCTCCCCCTCTCCCTCTCCCTCTCATAGATCTCCACTCTTTCTACTGGCCAATGTGCCTTTGCTCTAGGACTCTGGAAGAGAGCCTCCTGTCTCCCATCTCCCACCAGGATGGTGAAGGAGTCACCAAGACACCAAGGCCAAGCCATAAAGAATCAGATGAAGGAGACGATCATGGTTACTCTGGAAAAGAACAGACGGGGAGACACAACAGCTGTGTTCATGTCTTTTAAGGATTGTCATGTGGACAAGTGGTCAGACTTTCTGCTTGGCCCCAGAGGGAAAGACCTAAACAATGGATAGACGTTGCAGTTTAGTATTGGTGTCAGGAAACATTTCCAAACCAGCCCAAAATGGATGGGCCACCTTGGCAGAGGGCGCATTCCCTTCACTTGAGGACTTTAGGCAGAGGGGATAAAGTACTGGACTTGGAGTCAGAAGAGCCAAGTTCTAACCCCATCCCAATATGTGTTAGCTTTGTGACTCTGGACAAGTCATTTCACCTCAGTTTCGTCATCTGGAAATTAGGTCATTCAGTAAATGAGCATTTATTAATTGCCTATTATGTGTCAGGTACTATATTAAGCACTGGGGATACAAATAAAAGTTTAAAAAAATAGCCTCTTCTCTTAAGGAGTCCAATGGGGGCTGTGTAAACAGTTAGGTTTGAGATATACAGGATAAAGTGTAGTCTCAATGGGAAGGCACTAAGATTAAGGACTGGGAAAGGCTTCCTCAGAATATGAGACTTTAGCTGAGATGGGAGGGAAGCCAGGAGACAAAGATGAGAAGGGAGGAAGTTCCAGGCATGGAGGGCCAACAGTGAACACACTCAGCGTTGGGAATTAATATCATCTGCCTTACAGGTTTCTGTGATGATTAATGAAGTAATATAATACACGCTCAGTCCTTTGCAAACATTAAAATGCTCTGTATTATTCTTACTGATATTCAGGTCTTCTTCAACTTCCACCTGAGCTATTACAATAGCTCCAAAGTAGGTTTCCTACTGCCAGCCTCTCCCCTCTCCGCTCTACCCTTCATCCCGCTGCCTGGTTGGAATTCATCCTTTGCTTTTGAAGAGGACGAGTGACAGCATGGGTGATGGCTTGACTTGCATGTCAATTAGGTTTCAGTGAGGCAGAGTTGCATGAAGTTGTCAGCCTCTCTCTCTATTCCAGAGCCATCAAAGTCCAGTGGCAAGACAAAAGTCAGGCCCAGGATACAGTGGATGATGTTGGCATCTGCGATATCTGACCAAACTCTCAGTGCTCTGCAGCACCTGCTTTACCTGCCTTCATGGCCGGTGAAATGAATAGTGCTCACCCACCCATTCCGTCAGAGGAAATCTTCACATGCTTGGGGTGGGCCCTAACTTACTGATGGATTTGAGGCCTCTCAGTTACCTTCAGCCTGGTTTAGCCCATCTGCCAAGATGGTTTTACCGGGATGCGACTGTTGTGTATGTTACAGCTTGTTGGAGCCACAGGTGAGAATGAAATGCCAGGTGGACATCAAAAGTAGGTGAGGAGCCCTGAAAGACCTTGGCAAACTCTCACACCCGAGGTGGTGGGCTTTCTTAAATACTTTATACACCCCAATCTTTCCTGGTAATTAACTCTCAGATCACAACTCCTCTGCTCAAAATCCTGGCTTCCCATTGTCCACCGAATAAAAGGAAAACTAATAATTTTAGACATTCAATCCCTATGTGTGAACAATGTTTAAAAAAATGCTAGATACAAGGAGACCCTCTAAGATGACTGGAACTAGGGTGGTAATAGAAGAAATGAAGAGAAGACGGTGGATTTGGGAGACGTTTTGGATGTCTCTAAAAAAGGGTGAAGCCTCAGATTCAACATGTCAATCAAATTTGGACAGGAGAGAAGTCACTTGTGACAGGAGAGAGATATTATAGAGGGATAATTGACAGGACTTAGCAATCGATGGGATGTGAGCAATGAAGGAGAGGGAAAAGTAATAGATGATTGCAAGGGACCCATCACAAAAATAGAGAGGTTAGGAAAAGCTCTGGTTTTAGTGTGCATTTGAGGAATGTGCTATGGAAATGATGAGTTCAACTTGGAACATGTTGAATATGTGGTAGGAGGGAGATATCCAGATCCAGGTATCCAGGAGAGACCTGGAAATGCCTGTCTGGCATTCAGAGGAGAGTCCTGGGCAAGAAATAGGAGATTTGGGGGTCATCTACATAGAGATAATGTTTAAAGCCAGAGAAGTGGATGAGCTCACCTGTGGAGAATGCACAGCTAGAAAAGAGATGTGTGTTAACAAGACAACCCTGGATATTTATGAAACAGCTCCGACACCTACTACTGATGTGAATTTGGGGGAATAACTTAATATCTCTGGACCTCAGAGAATAGGATTGAATGATGGGTATGGAACTTTCCTTAACCCTCTCTTCTTCTGAATTCCCATATGCAATACTGTGTACTTCTTTTGGGGGGCAGTGATGACATTCCACAATGCATTAATGTTATTTGTTTACATATTTGATCTGCTACACTAGATTATAGTTCCATCAGGGCAGAGGTTATGTGTGATTCATTAGTATGTCCCCACAAAACCTGCCACTACCTTGAGAAATGTAGTCTCTCAACAACTTAGAGTTAAGTGAATGAATGAAGACTAAATCCTCCATTTTACAGATGGTACAAACTGAGATCTAGAAGATGGAGTAATGTGCTCCTGGTCCTACATGTGGTTCACAAGGGATCCCCAGTGCTCTGATGCTCTGGTTCACTCTCCACAATGCTGACTCTTCTGGCTGAGATGTGCATTTTCTGGAATACATGAATAAGTGGCTGGCAATCATAGGCTCGTCAATTTAGAACTGGCAGGGATTTCAAAGACCTATAGAAAATATAATACTGTATAGAGAAGAGTCTCTTAACTGTTTTTTTGTCGTGGACCCCTTGGCGGTCTGGTGAAGTCCATGGCCTGCTTCTTAGTTTTTAAATGCATAAAATAAAATCCACAGCATCACAAAGGAAACCAATTACATTGAAATACAATTCAAAAATTATAAAAATATACTATGTGTCAGGCACTATGTTAAACATGTATTACAAATATTGTCTCATTTGATCCTCACAACAACCCTGGGAGGTAGATGCTGCTATGAGCCACGTTTTACAGATGAGGAAACTGAGGAAAATAGAAGTTCTGTGACTTTCCCAGGTTCACACAGAGCTAGTAAATGTCCAAAACTAGATTTGAACTCAGGTCTTCTTGGCCCAGCATTCTATCCACTGTGCTACCAACTGCCTCAAAGAACCCTCATATAGCATATTCTGGATAATTAGCCCATCAAAAATCCTAAAATCATAAATCTCATAGTTGGAAGGGATCTCAGTGGCAGTTAGTGCAACCCAAACCTGAACGTGAACTATGTCTACCTTTTACCTGACTTCTGCTTGAAAATCCCCAGTGGTAGGTAACTCTCCACCTTCTGAGATGGCCCATCCCACTTTTGAACAGCTCTGTTATAGTCTGCAATCTGAAACAAAATAGACCAGCTGCGGAATAAATTGGACACAATAAATATGAGATATTGGGAATCTTAATGCAAAAACCCCCATAAAGTGAAAAGTGGTTGGAAAACAACTGTCTTACAAACTCATTCCTTCTGATATACTGTGTTGGAAAGTGGCTGACAGAGCAGGGGAGAGAGTCATGATAAATAGAATGAAGAAAGGGGCATCAGGTGTCTGGTTCCTTCCACTGTGCCTGTTGTGAGGAGTGGCTTATTTAATATCTTTATTAATGATTGCTGAAAAGAAGCAAGCATTCCACTAACGAAGCTGCAGGGCTGAAATTGAGTCATGTGGCAAAGGACACAATACATAAATAATGCCAATTGCCTTGAAAGCATAAGTGGACAAAAGTTGAGAACTGTTTTTTTTTTTAATGTGGAAAAATGCAGGTTTGCAGAGAACTCAGCTAAAATTCCAGTACTTATAGAAAGGCAGACTGAAGCAGTAGAAGTGGCCTTGGACTGGGAGTCAGATTAGCTGTGTTGGGGTCCAGGCTCTGATATTTTCTATGTGATTATAAGTAGGCCCCTTAGCCTCGTGGAGACTTTGATTCATTGTCTATAAATATATCAGTGCTTCAGTGGAATTGGGAATTTGAAGCAGGTACTCCTCTCTTGTGGGACTGACTACAATCCATTCTGACCTTCTCATCTTGTGAAGGGCTTAGCCATACAGGTTCCCTCCATAAATACTACATAGAGGATTGGTCCAACAGCCTAAAAGCCTTCCTGCACATCCCTTAAAATCCTATGGGATTGGACAAGTGGTCAAAGAATACGAATGTAAGATGAATTTTTAAAAAATAAAAATATAAAATGAATAAAAACAGATATTCAAAATTATCACTAGGAGCTTTTTAAAAGTGTTCCAAATAAGGAATCATTAGAGAAGTACAAATTCAAACAACCCTGAAGCATAACATCGTGATCCCTCAAGCTCACAAAGATGCTAAAAGAGGAGAAAATTCCTTGTTGTAGGGGCCCTGGAAAGGCAGGCACACTAATGCAGTGCTGAAATGAATTGGCTATGAATTGGCTCGAGTGTGTTAGAAAACAATTGAGAATTATTCAAGAAAGACTCTAAATTCTTCATGCTCATTGACCCAGAGATTCCAATAGTGAGACTATGTCTTAAAGCAATCACTGACAGCAAGAAAAGATTGATGTGTATCAAGACTCTCATAGCAGAATTGCTTTTAATAACAAAAATCCTAGAAATAAAATGTAGTCCACTATTAGGGAATGGCTAAATAAATCATGATGTTGAATGTAATGGAATATTGCCATACTATAAGGAGTATAAGTAAGTTTTAGCAGATAGGAAAAGACTTACTATTGACATGGGTGTCATTCCTATAGCATCTGTTTCTGCATAGTCAGTCCCGACTTGTTCAAGCAAACCTCAGAAATAGTAAAAAGCTAAATAAAGAATAACCATGAAAAAGACACAAGATAAAATTAAAATGACTCAGTCCTGACTTCTCTGAAGAAGTTATTGATAACAAAAATGGGAAATGGATAACAGAAAGTACATTGACACTGGTTATAAGTTTATAAATGAGTCTAACCAATGTAAATCATTTGCCATAACAAGTAAACAAAATACTGGGGGAAAAAAAAGCATCTTAGTCAAGAGGCGAGTGATAGAGATAGTAACCAAAGGCAGTACGCATTTAGAATATAAACTTTTTGTAAGATGTTATGAATAAGAATGAGGAAAGATCATGAGAAATACCACTTCATAAAGGAGAGTCAAGGGAAGCCAAAACCAGTTTGATTTTTATTCTTGTTGAGAGACCCAAAATCATCTCAAATTCATCATCTCAGGATGAAAAGAAGAGGGGGAAAACACAGGAAAATTTGAAAAGCTCTTAGAAGATGTTTATGCTAAAATCTCATCATCAATAGAGACACAGCACTGGCAGCTAGGTGGTACCATGGATATAACCCTAGGCCTGAAGTCAGGAGTCAAGAGGTGGAATTAAACTCTATCTGCCTCATTTTCCTCAATTGAAAAATGAAAATAATAAAAGCACCTAATTTCCAATGCTGTTGTGATGATCAAATGATACAATATTTGTAAAATGCTTAGCATGGCGCTTGGCACATAGTAAGGGCTTAATGAATGCTCTTTCCTTTCCTTCCTTCCTTCCTTCCTTCCTTCCTTCCTTCCTTCCTTCCTTCCTTCCTTCCTTCCTTCCTTCCTTCCTAATATACCTGGTTACAAATTGGTTGTTTCTTGGTCCATTGACGTTCAGCCAAATGTTCCTCACCATGCTTGTCCATTCTATTGACTAGATTTCCTCCCATGAATACAGCTTCGTAATATGCAACCCCACCCCAACTTACCCCCTTTTGCCTCCTCTGTTTCTACTGAATGAAGTATCCATGAAGAACTCCATTCTAGTCATGAGTTTCATTCTACCAACTCCCAGGGACATCCAGGAGATCGAATTTGCTTTCTTACCTTAGGAACTCCAATTCATTTTCCTGATTGTCTTACCTTGGTGCATTAGTGTACAGCCACTTGAGATCACCAGTTTTACTCCTGCCTCATTTCTTTCTCTTGTGAACTTCTGGTTATCTCAACTGCTGTTCTTCTTGCTTTCTTCTAGCTTGTTGAGTCATTTTCAGTTGTTCTGATTCTTTGTGACCCCATTTGGGGTTTTCTTGGCAAAGATACTAGAGTGGTTTGCCGTTTCCTTCTCCAGCTCATTTGACAGATGAGCAAACTGAGGCAAACTTGCCCACTCTCATACAGCTAGTAAGTGTCTGAGGTCATTTTTGAACTCAGGGAGATTAGTCTTCCTGACTTCCTGACTTCATTCCTGGCATTCTGTCCACTGTGCCCCTTAGCTGCTTATTATTATAACTGCTCTCCATGTTGTCTAAATTGATAGCTAAAAATACACAGTGTTTTCCCCTTCCTCGTTGTTTGTAGGTTAAAGCCTTTTTTCATTTATATTTGAAGGACTCTTGGCAAATACAGTTTTACCAACCTTTGATAGATGTAATTTCGCCTTATTTATAATTCTAATATTTTAAACTGTGCAATAGAAATTTAGCATTAATGTCATTCTTAGCTACCATCATCAGAGCTAGCTGCTGGCTTTTTCAATCATGTTTTTCCTACAAAACCCTTTCCTTTGATGGACAAAAGTAAAGGAAACTCCACCAGTGGCCCTAATGTTCATCTTTCCGCAGACTTTATAATCTTCACTAATGCTTTTTTGTTTCCTCCTGACTTTACGCCTTGTGCCTTAGACACATTCCTCAGGAAGACAACAGACCTCACTGTTGTTCCCAGAACAGCAACAGACTGTCTTTGTACCCCTGAGTGGGAAGTCACTAACTACCACTGCTCTTCTCCTTTTTCTCTTCTTCCTTTGGCACTCAATGAGTGCTCTGTCTTACCTGACATCACTTGGTGATCTACTTAATCATTCATTAGAAGACACATGGCTCTTTCCTCCTTAAAGCAAACAGCTCCTTTATTTTTAAGAAGAGTCTCAAATTTATTTTAACCTCCATATATATAAAATTATTTGTCCCTTTTTTGTCCCTTCTTCTACTATGCAATATTCTCCCACTTTCCAACCTTCTGACACATCAACTTTTCACTGTTTAAACTTCAGATCTTTTTTCTTGCATTTTAATTTTATTTGAAATCCCACTTCTGAACTTGTTCCTTTATTTTTATTTAGGAAAAAAACCCTTAACTTTCCCTGATAACCTGGATTGTGGAGAAATGTTCCTGAAGCCCCTTTGCCTTCTCTCCTACAAGGAAGGCTAACCTGCTCTTTGAGCGTAGATAATGACCACTTTGAAGTGGCGGAAATGTAAACATCAAACACTCAATACAAGTTACTATAAAGCTTTACCTGTTCTTCACACTGATTGAGATCACAAAATCACAAAATTTTAAGCACGAAGGGACCTTAGCAGCCATCTAGCATAACCCATACATGAAAGAAACTCTCATTATATACAAAAACAAGTGGTCGTCCAGCCTCTCTTCTTGAAAACATCCAAAAAGAGAGAATCCATCATCCTCCCTTTCCATTCCATTTTGGACAGTTCTATTTCTGAGGAAGTTACTCTGAGCATCAAAGAAGGCAACATAAAATGCTTTCAAAGTCTTAAAAATTATATCAGTGGAGACAGTATTGATAATATTATTGAATTGATGAACACAAATATACGTGATACATATAGCTTTTCTATGTAACTTAAGTGAAAGATTTTGTTTTTAAAAAGCTATAAATTCTAATGGCACAGCAGGAGATATGATTTAACTTCACATAATGGGATAAAATAAAGGGGGAAAAAACTATTTTCGATCTCGTGTCAGAGACAAGGCTACGAGCCTGCAAATTCTATTTGATTTTGAATAGCCACCAGCAGGAAGAAGGGGAATTTTAATTATTACAATGGAAACTTGATTGGATCAAACATTGAGAACCATAACTAGGATTTTTTTTGGGGGGGATGGAATGAGGATGAGGTAGAAGAGTTCACCTCACCTTGCCATCTGGTTACTTCCTATTTTCATTCATTATTTAATTTAATTTAAATCACATGTCCTGTTTTATTGGTTCTATGCTAGTGTGTTGATGTATTATTAGCCACCCCCTGAAATCAGCCAACTCAGAGCAAAGCTCCATTGACCTCCAACTTAGTTATGATTTGGCAGACACCAGAGCTTGTACTATTGGGAGCCAGCCTGAGCTGAGGCAAGAAAGGAAAGGATGGGATGAATTATGATCACCTGATGTTTTATTTTCTTCCCTGAGGTTGTTTGTTTTATGCTTCTAAAGTGTATCTATGCTTTTATTATCTTTTTAAGCAAATCTGTAGGATTTTAATTGGCATTCCTCCTTGCAAGAGAAGACACATCCAGGTTTCTTTTGTCAGTAACAACCTACACACTTGTACCCCATGTGGGGGAAGACTTTCTATCTATCGGGTTTTCAGGCTTCACATTTTTAATTTCTGTCAGAATGTCATATAACAAGATCCCCTAAGTCCATGTGTTACCAGGAATAAAAAAAAAAGGAAGTAGAAAAGCATCCTTAGAAAGTAAACAAGTAGGAAAAACTCATTTTTCATTTGTTAACTAGCCTCAACGTGGCTGTTGGCTGTGTCAACGAATGATTTAATGAGTCCAATTTAAAATGGTCTTCTTGTCTAGGTGAGATAGATGTCCTGGAAAGCGTTCTTAAAAATATCTCATGGATGTAGCAAAGGCTTTTTGGTATGCCCCAAGAACAACACCACCAGCTTCCTCCCCCCACCCAATAAAAAAAATCCCATTTTCCCCAAATATCTTCTCAGCAGAAAGTTAAGCATAACTCCACAGAAGCAACATTGAATTAGGCATCCCTAAGACCTGGATTTAGATATCTAGCTGCCTGAGATATTTAGCTGTGTGACCCCAGGCAAGTAACCTAACCTCGATATTCTCATATATAAAATGGGAATAGCAGTAGCACTTTATTTGAGGATTATTATGAAGATGAAATGAGGTGATTCATATGAAGTCCTATACAAATGTCAGCTATTATTATCGCATTCTGCTCATCTTTTTCTTGGGATTCAGATTTGAAATGGTCCTGGAACAAATTGCTAGCCTTTTATCATATTTTAGAAATTTAATATTCAAGGATTATTTATCACAGGTAGGTAAAATAAATGCTTTTTTGGAATTGAGTGAAAGCATTACAGCGTACACTCATGTTTTGTAGACTCACTAGAGCCATGCAGTATACAATTCCAATAGTCAACAGGATGATGGGAGTGGTGTGCTTCATTCTATTGCCCCATGGTTTTTGTTTCTTCTGTTCCATCTCTATATTTTGGAAGCTTTTCATTCCACCCAGTTTGGAGGTTATGAGTATTTGTTATAGTGGTAGTTGTTGTTCAGATATTCAATTGTGTCTAACTCTACATGACCCTATGGACTTGGGGGTTTTCTTGGCAAAGACACTAAAGTAGTTTACCATTTCCTTCTCCAGTGTATCTCCATTATGCCGATGAAGAACTGAGGCAATAGGGGGTAAGTGACTTGCCCAGGGTCACAAAGCTAGTAAGTGTCTGAGGTCAGATTTGAACTCAGATCTTCCTGACTCAGGCCCGGTGCTCTATCCACTGTACCACCTAGCTGCCCCTTATTTGATACAGTAGCAAGTGTTAAAACACTGATTTTGAATTTTTACCTATCAACCTTAAGCCCAGGAAACTATGGCCACCAGTTTGGTCTTAAATTATGATCTGGTTTGAGAAATTTGCTTGAAGTTCTCAAGGATATTTTGAGTTCGGTATTTACAAATGTATGGCAATTTGCTATGGGTTAGATTATAAAAGACATTGAATTTCTGATCA